>NC_134356.1:73436040-73730842 GCF_048569485.1 Anomaloglossus baeobatrachus
CCCAAAATCACTCGAGCCTCGAACTGGAGAACCTCGAACCACGAACCGCGCTCAACTCTACTCCAGACACAATACAATCCACTATACCAAGACCAATAATACAACATACAAGGGAGAAGTGCCACCATACCGTGACCAATAACATATTACCACCACATAGTAACCGAATACAACCACATACAAGAGAGAAATACCGCCACACCATAACCAGAACACATAATGACCGAATATTACCACTTACAAGGGAGAAATACCTCAACACTATGACCAGACCACATGAATGACCAAGTAATACCACACACAACAGAGAAATACCACCACACTCTGACCAGACCACATATTACCACCACACAGTGCCCGAATAAAAGTACAATAATGATCATGAATAGAAACCACAATACTAATAACATTAATATTACCATCAGTGCCATTATACACAGGAGCTCTGTATATAGTGTCAGTGTACAGGTAATACAGTGATCACCAGGGACATTAATTAGTGACATTATACACAGGAGCTCTGTATATAGTGTATAATGTGTGTGTATATGTAATACACTGTCTTACCAGTGATGTTTCTAGCTGACGTTATTCATCTTCACTTTTCCTCTTCATCCGGCACTGACCACCATCACGTCTTCCTGCCATGATGCGACTCTGCAGAAAATAACAGTCACCTATAGCTGATCACTACCAGAGCACATTCTTCACTTTTCTCCCAATTTCTACACCATGGGTGGCACAGCACTGGGTTGGTGGCACACAGTGCTGGGGTGTTCACAGCAGCAGGAGGCTCACAGCAGGGGAAGGCAGGAGGCTCACAGCAGGGGGAGGCAGGAGGCTCACAGCAGGGGGAGGCTCACAGCAGGGGGAGGCAGGAGGCTCACTGCAGGGGGAGACTCACTGCAGGAGGAGCACAGCAAGGGAAAGGCTCACTGCAAGGGGGGGGGCTCACTGCAAGGGGGAGGCTCACTGCAGGGGGATGTAGGAGGCTCACTGCAGGGGGGCTCACTGCAGGGGGAGGCTCACAGCAAGGGGGAGGCTCACTGCAGGGGGAGGCTCACAGCAAGGGGGAAGCTCACTGCTAGGGGGAGGCTCACTGCAGGGGGTGGCTCACTGCAAGGGGGAAGCTCACTGCAGGGTGAGGCTCACAGCAAGGGGGAGGCAGGAGGCTCACAGCACGGGGAGGATCACTGCAGGAGGAGGCTCACTGCAGGGGGAGGCTCACAGCAAGGCGGAGGATCACAGCAAGGGGGAGGCTCACAGCAAGGGGGAGGCTCACTGCAGGGGGAGGCTTACAGCAGGGGGAGGCTCACAGCAGGGGGAGGCAGAAGGCTCGCTGCAGGTGGGGAGACTCACTGCAGGGGGAGGCTCACAGCAAGGGGGAGGCTCACAGCAGGGGGAGGCTCAAAGCAGGGGGAGGCTCACAGCAGGGGGAGGCTCACAGCAGGGGGAGGCAGGAGGCTCATTGCAGGGGAGGGCTCACTGCAGGTGGAGGCTCACAGCAAGGGGGAGGCTCACTGCAGGGGGCTCACTCAAGGGTGAGGCTCACAGCAAGGGAAAGGCTCACAGCAAGGGAGAGGCTCACAGCAAGAGAGAGGCTCACAGCAAGAGGGAGGCTCCCAGCAAGGGGGAAGCTCACTGCAGGGGGAGGCTCACTGCAGGGGGGCTCACTGCAAGGGGAGACTCACTGCAGGAGGAGGCTCACTACAGGAGGAGCACTGCAAGGGGGAGGCTCACAGCAGGGGGAGGCTCAAAGCAGGGGGAGGCTCACAGCAGGGGGAGGCTCACAGCAGGGGGAGGCAGGAGGCTCATTGCAGGGGAGGGCTCACTGCAGGTGGAGGCTCACAGCAAGGGGGAGGCTCACTGCAGGGGGCTCACTCAAGGGTGAGGTTCACAGCAAGGGAGAGGCTCACAGCAAGGGAGAGGCTCACAGCAAGAGAGAGGCTCACAGCAAGAGGGAGGCTCCCAGCAAGGGGGAAGCTCACTGCAGGGGGAGGCTCACTGCAGGGGGGCTCACTGCAAGGGGAGGCTCACTGCAGGAGGAGGCTCACTACAGGAGGAGCACTGCAAGGGGGAGGCTCACAGCAAGGGGGAGGCTCACTGCAGGGGGAGGCTCACTGCAGGGTGGAGGCTCACTGCAGAGGGGAGGCAGGAGGCTCACAGCAAGGGGGAGGCTCACAGCAAGGGGGAGGCTCACTGCAGGGGGAGGCTTACAGCAGGGGGAGGCTCACAGCAGGGGGAGGCAGAAGGCTCGCTGCAGGTGGGGGGACTCACTGCAGGGGGAGGCTCACAGCAAGGGGGAGGCTCAAAGCAGGGAGAGGCTCAAAGCAGGGGGAGGCTCACAGCAGGGGGAGGCTCACAGCAGGGGGAGGCAGGAGGCTCATTGCAGGGGGGCTCACTGCAGGGGGAGGCTCACAGCAAGGGGGAGGCTCATAGCAAGGGGGAGACTCCCTGCAAGGGGGAGGCTCACTGCAGGGGGCTCACTCAAGGGTGAGGCTCACAGCAAGGGAGAGGCTCACAGCAAGGGAGAGGCTCACAGCAAGAGAGAGGCTCACAGAAAGAGGGAGGCTCACAGCAAGGGGGAGGCTCACAGCAAGGGGAAGCTCACTGCAAGGGGAGGTTCAGTGCAGGAGGAGAATCACAGCAGGGAGAGGCAGGAGGCTCACTGCAGGGGGAGGCTCACTGCAAGAGCAGGCTCACTGCAAGGGGAAGACTCACTGCAATGGGGAGGCTCACTGCAGGGGGGGCTCACTGCAAGGGGAGGCTCACTGCAGGAGGAGGCTCACTGCAGGAGGAGCACTGCAAGGGGGAGGCTCACAGCAAGGGGGAGGCTCACTGCAGGGGGAGGCTCACTGCAGGGTGGAGGCTCACTGCAGTGGGGAGGCTGACTGCAGGAGGGGCTCACTGCAGGGGGGGAGCTCACTGCAGGGGGGAGGCTCACTGCAGGGGGAGGCTCACAGCAAAGGAAAGGCTCACAGCAAGGGGGAGGCTCACAGCAAGAGGGAGGCTCACAGCAAGAGGGAGGCTCAGAGCAAGGGGGAGTGTGACGCCCTGGCCTATCAGGTCATCACAAGGGTGCCGTGCAATCTGCCCTTCTACATGGTACCCGCTCCTACTCGGTTACGGGTCCTGTCCCTTTGATGTTGCTAAGAACAGGTATACACAAATCCTGAGGAACACTCTGCACCACACCCACCAGACACCCATTGGGCAGCCGAGGGGAATAGGGCCGCCCAGATGGAGGGATGGTAGAAGGAGGGCCAGAAGTGTCAGGAGTGAGGAGAGGAGTACGATATGTTTGGTGTAAAAGCAACACAGCTCATCACCCTGAACACACCATCCCCACTGTCAAACATGGTGGTGGCAGCATGATGGTTTGGGCCTGCTTTTCTTCAGCAGGGACAGGGAAGATGGTTAAAATTGATGTGAAGATGGACGGAGTCAAAACAGGACCCTTCTTGAAGAAAACCTTCATGGAGTCTGTAAAAGACCTGAGACTAGGACGGAGATTTGTCTTCCAACAAGACAATTATCCCAAACATAAAGCAAAATCTACAATGGAATGGTTCACAAATAAACGAATCCAGGTGTTAGAATGGCCAAGTCAAAGTCCAGACCTGAATCCAATCGAGAATCTGTGGAAAGAGTTGAAAACTGATGTTCACAAACGCTCTCCATCCAACCTCACTTAGCTCCAGCTGATTGCAAAGGAAGAATGGGCAAGCAGTTCAGTCTCTCGATGTGCAAAACTGATAGACACATACCCCAAGTGACTTGCAGCTGTAATTGCCCGTTCATGTCAATTCCACCTCAAAAACATCTCTAGAATTCCTCTTTTTCTTACCGTTGACTCTGCAAAAACTCTTAGGGGTACTTTGCACGCTGCTACATCGCAAGCCGATGCTGCGATGCCGAGAGCGATAGTCCCCGCCCCCGTCGCAGCTGCGATATCCTTGTGATAGCTGCTGTAGCGAACATTATCGCTATGGCAGCTTCACATGGACTCACCTGCCCTGGGACGTTGCTCTGGCCAGTGACCCGCCTCCTTATTTAGGGGGCGGGTCGTACGGCGTCACTGCGACGTTACACGGCAGGTGACCAATAGGAGCGCAGGGGCGGAGATGAGCGGGATGTAAACATCCCGCCCACCTCCTTCCTTCCGCATATCCTACGGGAGCTGCGGTAACGCCGGTAGGAGATGTTCCTCGCTCCTGCGGCTTCACACACAGCGATGTGTGCTGCCGCAGGAACGAGGAACAACATTGGACCGTCGCATCAGCGTAATTATGGATTACGTCGACGCTGCACCGATGATACGATTACGACGCTTTTGCGCTCGTTAATCGTATCATCTAGGCTTTACACACTACGATGTCGCCTGCGATGCCGGATGTGCGTCACTTTCAATTTGACCCCACCGACATCGCACCTGCGATGTCGTAGTGTGCAAAGTACCCCTTACTTCGCTCTCATTCATTCTTGCCTGGATTATTGTAATCCTTTACTAATTGGTCTCCCTGTTACTAAACTCTCCCCTCTCCAATCCATCCTGAATGCTGCAGCCAGGATCATTTTCCTCTACAACCGCTTCACTGATTCCTCTGCTCTGTGCCAGTCATTGCACTGGTTGCCTATCCGCTACAGAATCCAACATAAACTTATCACTCTCACTCACAAAGCTCTCCACTGCTTCGCTAATGACCTAAAGGGCACTTTACACACAGCGACATCGCTAGCGATGTCACTGGTGAAAGCACCCGCCCCCGTCGGTTGTGCGTCATGGACAAATCGCTGCCTGTGGCGCACAACATCGCTAACAGCCGTCACATGAACTTACCTGTCTAGTGACGTTGCTGTTGCGGCGAACCACCTCCTTTCTAAGGGGTCCGTGCGGCGTCACAGAGACGTCACTAAGCGGCCGCCCAATTGAAGTGGAGGGGCGGAAATGAGCAGCCGTAACATCCCGCCCACCTCCTTCCTTCCTCATTGCCGACGGCCGCAGGGACGGTGATGTTCCTCGTTCCTGCCGTGTCACACATAGCGATGTGTGCTGCTGCAGGAATGACGAACATCATCGTACCTGCAGCAGCAATGTGCCGCCCTGGCAAAACCAGGGTGTCACAAAGGTCTGCATCCATGTTTTTGGTGCAGATCTCACACTCCATTGGGAAGTTTCCCACATACAGAAACCCACCAGCCAATCAGGTCCCACTCACCCCCTCCCCAGGAAAAGGGGGAGGGGTGGGAGGAGCTTAGAAAGAGCAGAGCAGGGTTGAGTTTAGAGCCAGTCTGCAGGAGGAGAGAGTTCTGGAAGCAGCTCCGTTGGGAGCAGAGGAGAAGTGGTAGTAAGGGCCTCAGGAGCAGGCCAGCCACTTGTGGGGATCCGGAGTGGACTGGGCGAGGGTAGTGCCCCCCCCGGTGCCAGCTGTCGGGACCCAGTCCGGACCAGTGTGCAGAGCAGACACAGACCTCGGGCAGGAAAAGAGCACCTGAATCACACACACGGGTGTGGGACCCTTCCTCACAGCAACCGGCCGTGGGCACCAGTTACCAGCAACTTGGTTCAATTCTGGACTCGTGTCAGTTATTGCTTATACTGTGAGTACTCCTGCACCACCCGGTCCAAGCCGTGGACTGCACCCGTTATTCCCCAAACCACCACTCCCAATTGGGCCCCGGGACTACAACTCCCCTACCCATGGAGGGGATTCCACCTTGCTGCCCCCACACCATCAGTGCCGGGCACGGTCCCCAGAGGCAGCGGCGGTGCCACCACCTTATCACCGCAACCCACGGGTGGCATCACGGACAATTTCCCCTACTTAATCCCACTTTTAATGTGGAGCCTGGGATCACAGAAGGGTCGCGCCACCGTGATACTTACTGAAGTGACCCTTGGCCCGGATCTGCATACCCCTATCCCCTGGGCGACACAGCAACGACATTTGCGATTAGAACGACGTGTCAATGATCAACCATATGGTGAGTATTTTTCATCGATAACAGTTGTTCCTGCGTTTCACACGCAATGGCGTCGCTAATGAGGCCAGTTGTGCGTCACGAATTCCGTGACCCCACGGACATCTCGTTAGAGATGTTGTTGCGTGTAAAGTGGCCTTAAGACTGACATCCTGAACAATTCGAAGTTCCCATTCCCGTCTTCAAGATTTCTCACGAGCTGCGCCTATGCTCTGGAACAGACTACCAAGAACAATGCGATTACTTCCCAACATCCACACCTTTAAGAGGGCCCTAAAAATGCATTTCTTTAGACTAGCCTATCACCTGACCTCCCTCATCTAATCTAGTCCCTTTCTGCCCTTCATAAACTTTACTTCCAATTCTTGTCCTCTGTATCTTCTGATTCCATTCCTCTCCATGTACTTCTTTACACTCTGTACCTGTATAAATTCTGTCTGGCAACTGGTCCATGCAGCTGGTTTGGAATCCCCTATTAAATCGATGGTTGGACCATATATGATAAGCTTTTTTCACCCCATCCACCTATTGTGCCTCCCCTATTTCCTCATAGACTGTAAGCTTACGAGCAGGGCCCTCACTCCTCTTGGTATCTTAATGTTGTTACTTTGTATTGTCTCATATTGTCTGTACATGTCCCCTATGAATTGTAAAGCGCTGCGGAATATATTGGCGCTATATAAATAAAAATTAATATTATTAATAACTTAAAGAGGACGAATAATAATGCACGCCCCATATTTTTTTTTTATAAAAGTTTAAAATAAGCAATAAATTTCGCTCAACTTCACAATTGTGTCCCACTTGTTGTTGATTCTTCACCATAAAATTTTACATTTTTATCTTTATGTTTGAAGCCTGAAATGTGAGAAAAGTTTGAAAAATTCAAGGGTGCCGAATACTTTCTCAAGGCACTGTAAAGGAACCTGTCAGGTCCAATATGCACCCAGACCAAGAGCAGTTCTGGGTGTATATTGCTAATCCCTGCCTAACTGTCCCTGTATACACTAGCATAGATAAAGAGATCTTTAGAAAAAGTATTTCTAAAGATCTTTTATTGTAAGCTAATGAGTGAGGTCACAAGCCCCTTGGGCATTAGTTCCCCTGGCTAGCACACTCACAGGGGCGTACTAACATGCTAATGAATGCGCAGCATCAGAGGATCACTCACCTCTCCGCCGCCATCGCCAGCTGATGCTGGATTTCGACTTAGTTCTGGAAAAGCATTGTATGTGCAGATGAAACTAAGATCAACCTGTACCAGAATGATGGGAAGCAAAAAGTATGCAGAAGGCATGGAACGGCTCATGATCCAAAGCACACCACATCCTCTGTAAAACCTGGTGGAGGCAGTGTGATGGCATGGGCATGCATGGCTTCCAATGGTACTGGGTCACTAATGGTTATTGACAATGTGATTGAAGAGAGAGGCAGGCGGATGAGTTCTGAAGTGTAAGGGCTAGACATTCTGCTCAGATTCAACCAAATGCAGCAAGGTTGATTGGATGGTGCTTCACTGTAGAGATGGACAATGACCCAAAACAGAATTGTTTATGGGGGCCCCTTTCCCACTCTTCACCGAGGCAAACAAATCACCTCTGGGACATGTAAAGCAGCATGTCCCGGAGAGTATTGAGCACGGTGACGTCACTGAGAAGAGGCAGCGGTGGACACCAGAGAGAGCAGCGGTAAGTGAGTATAATATCACTCACACTACATCACATGCTCATACACACATTTAATGAGAATCTTTATTAACAATGGTAAGGTTGTAAGTCAATGGGAATTGTGAGTAATTTTCTGCTGGACCCAACAAAGAGGCATGAGGACTTGAGAAAAAGGCTGAATAGATGGGAAAGTGATTAAACTGAATGGGGAAAGTCTGGAGAATATGCCTGCATGCATTTCTGACTCACATATGGTTTCTGGGAATAAAGATGTCACAGTATTATGCCACTTTTACAGATGCACAAGAACAGCTACCAAACCTAACCTAAATTGCATTTTACAGGCAAAAAAGGTTAACAAACTGTTTTTTTTTCCTGCTTAATCACTTGTATATAAGGCTAAAAAAACTGGGGGAAAAAAATATCCCTTTTAGCGTTTGTTCACACATAATGTTTTTGCTTTTTTTTTACTCTTACCATTGGGGGGGCCCTGACATACATTTTGTAGGTCCCTCTGTCATACATAATTTCTAGTTAGCTATTCCATAACACTTTACAAAGGCAGCTAGAATGTACCCATTAGTATGTTAATCTTTGACCTGAGGGGCATTAAGTGGTCCTGTAACATACGTTTTGGAGGGACTTCTGTTACTTATACATTTTAGGCGGTCCCTCCCTCATTGAGACTCAAATAGTGGAATACATATTCCATAGCAGTTTACAATATGCCCATTGTGGCGGTGGCCTTTACCCTCCTCCTCCTCCTGCACCATGTCATTCTGTTGCCCTCAGTTCAAGATTTCAGAGGGCCATTAGTTGTTCATCAACAATCATTGTAAATTGCTATCAAATATGTATCCCCTATCTCACTCACAATGTGGGACAACTCTTGACATGTAACATTGGGAGTCCTATCAGTGGCACATAAAAACAAGTCCTCCCCCTCCTCATCATCACCCAATGTTGCCTCAGAATATTAGCTGGGTAGTTTCATCACTTATTGGGAAATCTGGGTCCAATCTGGGTTATGTAGTGATTGTTTCAACAGAGACAGCAGCGGGATGGTTAAGCTGATAATAGCCAGATCACCACTCACGAGCTTGGTGCAGTACTCAAAGTTCTGAAGAACCTCACAAATGTCAGTGATCCACACCCACTCGACAGTTGTTATGTGTGGTGGCTGACTCTCAGTCGGATGGGCATGTTGAAGCTGATATTCAGCTATTGCCCTCTGCTGCTCACTTATCCTCACCAACATATGATATGTAGTGTTTCACCGCCTGGGCAGGTCGCATATGAGTCGGTGACTTGGCAAATTCAAGCACTTTTGCAGTGCTGTAAGACCAGCAAAAGTGGAAGAGAAATGGCGGAAATGGGCGCTAATACGGTGCACATTCTCAAGTAGATACAGCAAGTCAGGGTATGTTTTCAGAATTGTATGAACAACTAGGTTCCCGTGAGCTATGCATGGCACATGTATCAGCTTGCCGACTTTTAAGGCTGCCACCAGGTTATGCCCATTGTCGCAAATGACCGGACCGGATTGGAGGAACAGCGGAGAGAGCCACTGATCGATCTGTTCTTTTATACCTTGCCACAACCCTGCTGCAGTGTGTGGTTTGTGACCTAAACAAATCAGCTTCAGCAGAGCGTGTTGCTGCTTTGCCGATGTGCTGCTGCACAGCTCCCAGCTTGGCAGTGATGGGGAAGGTAATTTAGCAGAGGATGAGGAGCAGGAAGAGGAGAGGAGAAATGGAGTGGCATATTATGAGGTGGAAATTCTGGTAGAAGTTGGGCCCGCTATTCTTGGCTTGGGTAGGATGTGTGATGTTACAGTTTGCGACTTTGTCCCAGCATCCACCAGGTTCAACCAATGTGCCATTACAGATATGTATCATCCCTGTCCACAAAAACTTGTCCACGTGTCTGTTGTTAGGTGGACCTTCCCAGTTGCGGCGTTGGTCAGAGCAAGTTTGAGATTCTTTAACTTGTGCTTGTTTAACGTGAGGACACAACGGGCAAAATACTGGCGACTGGGAACACTATCGGGGGGTAGCCACAGCCAAGAGATCACAGAAACACTGTGTTCCCACAAGCTTAAACGGCAACATCTCTACGGCTAGCAATTTGGCAATGTGCAAGTTTAGGTTTTGTGCCTTTGGGTGCGTGGCTGGGTATTAAGGTTTCCTTTCCAAGATCTCAGGCATGGACAACTGGACACTTTGCTGGGACAAGGAAGTGGATGTGGTTGATGTTTGCTTTTTCAGTGCAATTGCATCTTGTGGGCAGGATGTACGAATGCCAGCTTCTTGGACAGCAGATTGTGAAGGACGTAGTATAGGTGTGCCGCCCCCACGTCAGTAGCAGCCGGGCTGCTCAGATCCGGATCCGCAGTGGCTCGAGGGATTTTCACCACTGCTGTTGGGGAGCACCCGGGGGAGATGGGATAGCAGCTGGATGTTAACCCCTCCATGGGTAGGGATGGATGCCCGGAGCTCAGTGCCCAGAACACGGGGAGTGATATGGGCCGGAGATGGCGTACCGGGCTGGACCGGGGAATGTTGGTGTACTCACTGTAGAAGAATTATACACGAGTCCGTTGGTAAACCAAGGTGTCAGTGGCCGGCTGCCGCATCCGGGTGTACTCGGGTCCCACACCCGGCTGGTGTACCAATGTCCCTTCCTCCGGCACTCTGTAGTTTTTCTCACTTTTGGACAACTCCATCTGGAATGGGGAAGTCCGCTCCCGCGGTGTATTTTGGTTGGGAGACATAGCTGCGAAAACTGACCCATGGGATTTCAGTGGCTGTATGCAGACACCCTATTCCCCATGGTGGGCTGCCGTTTCGCTCTATGTGGGCTAAACCTCTGGAGCTAGGCCTGAAACCTGCTGCCGGCCTGGCGAATTAGAGAAGGGGCTTGCAACCATCTTCTAACTAGGGTCCAGGTACCCCGCCTGTGCACGGTTTCCAGACCGGATCTCCGCTGTCGGTACTGACGGGCTCCAACCATGTCCCGGTTCACACTGGATCTCCCACGACCGTATTCCCGTCGCCTTTGGACATGGTCCACTGCTTGCCACCTAGCCAGCAGACCAGGGCCACTACACTGTCTACTCTCCACTAGGCTCAGCTTGTCCCTGACAGTCTGTCACTGTCACTCCTTTCCACTTGACCTCCAACTTCCAACTCCAAACTGATCTGACATCTTCCCGCCCACGGCTCCTCAAGACCCCTAGGTGGGCGCTCCCAATCCGCCTGGTCCTGCCCACTAGTGTGTTCTTCTTACACTGGGGGTTGGCTAGGATTTTGTGGCTGATGGAACCTTGTGTAGGAAGATGTTATGTAGAGTGTAATGTACTTCTGTGACCACCTGGCGGCGCCAGGGCGTCACACAGGCGACATGGCAGTGGTTTGACTCGCACACACATATTTGGTACCCTGGTGTTCGGCCCACCTACTCGGGTGCTTGGCTGCCATGTGGTTCTGCATACTGGCGGTGCTCGGTTTACCTTTGTCCTTACCTCTGCTCAACTTGGTATGGCAGATGCTACAGATTACAATGTTTTTCTCTGAAGGACTTTCAGAAAAAAATCTTTAGACTGCCACTTTACCCTGACTTTGGCCACAGTGGGGGTGCTCTTGGGAACAGTTGACCTAGTTGTCACTGTGGGCAAACCACTACCCCTTGGTGCCTGTGTTGGTGCTATATATCCACCTTCCTCTGTGTTACTGTGCTGCTATGCATATCAGTGGTCCTGTTTGATCAGTGGACTCATCATCGACCACCTCGACTTCCATCTCATTCTCCTTCCCAGTTGAGATTGTAGGCTGACCTGATGGCAACTGTGTTTCATCATCATCAGCCTCCACCTCTGGAGACAGTAGATAAGTAAAGCGGCTTTTTTCTGGCCCTATGTCTTCAAATAGTTGGGCATCTAGTCACGCCACCTCCTCATGTCCCTCTTCAATGCTGCATGTTGAGAGGCTTGAGCCAACTAAAGGATACATACAAAACAGATCCTTGGAGTGGCCAAGCTTGGGGTCATATGTGTCCTGTGACTGATGATAGAGGGAATAAGGAGGACCAAGCTGAGAATTGGATGGACCAGCCTTCTGTGTATCCACAATAGACTGTGTGGTTGTGGAAGATTTGTTGCTGCTTGACAAATGCGAAAAGTCCTTGTCTGCCATCCAAAACAGAATCTGCTCTCGCTCTTCTGGCTTCCACACACATTTACGTTCCAGACCGGTAAATTTGGCAAGGAACATAGTGGATTCATCAAGCTTCTTCTGACCTGACACAGACTCAGTGCCTTGTCATCCACAATTGACAGCACCAGGCCCATGTCCATGTCCTTGTCCCTTAACAACTGGATTTTTTGTCATTTTGTTTTTTGGTGACATATTTGCAGATATTGATGACCCAAGCCAAGAAAACTTTGGCCCCAAAAATATTGTGGAAAAAGTTCAAGTGAGTACTTTGTACCAGGCAGCACAAAAAGTAGAGTCCAGCCTTGTATTTGCAAAGGTCACTAGTAAAGTATTAATGTGGCTGATCTGGATGGAGGGAAAAAGTCAGGCTGTAAACCCCTAAATATTGTGAAAACAGGAACAGTACCTTTAATATCAGGCAAAATGCTAGAGTACTGCATTGTAACTATTTACAAAAGCCACTAGCAATTAGAGATGAGCGAACCGGTCCCGGTTCGGCTCGAGGTCGGTTCGCCGAACGGACCTCCCGTTCGAGTTCGGCTCGTCGAACGTTCGACGAACCGAACTCGAGCCAATAGGAAACAATGGCAGGCAATCACAAACACAGTAAAACACCTAGAAAACACCCTCAAAGGTGTCCAAAAGGTGACAAACAACTCAAACACATTGGAAAGTGACAAGGACATATACTCATGCGAAAACAAAACAGCTGGACAAGGAAAAAGAGGAGGACACACAGATATAGGCATGGCACGCCATTCTAAAATCATGTAAAACACCGCAAGGTGACTCCAAGCATAGTCTCCCTTTTTTTCCAAAAATTGGGCCCCACACCCACCCACCCATTCAGTGGCAGCAGTTGGGCCCCAGTTGTACAATTCACAGCTAGATTTGCAGCAAGCACATTCAAAAATACGCCATTCTTATCCGTCCCCAGGATGACACCGGGGTAGGTAGCAAAGTCCTGATCCCAGCTCTGTTCATCTTGGCTTCTTTTAAAAACACAGCAAGCAAGGGTTACTCCAAGCGGAGTCTCCCTTTTTTTCCAAAAATTGGGCCCCACACACACCCACCCATTCAGTGGCAGCACTTGTGCCCTAGTTGTACACTTCACAGCTACATTTGCATCAAGCACATTCCAAAATACGCCATAATTAACCGTCCCCAGCATGACACCGGGGTAGGTAGCAAAGTCTTTCCTGATCCCAGCTCTGTTCATCTTGGCTTCTTTTAAAAACACAGCAAGCAAGGGTTACTCCAAGCGGAGTCTCCCTTTTTTTCCAAAAATTGGGCCCCACACACACCCACCCATTCAGTGGCAGCACTTGTGCCCTAGTTGTACACTTCACAGCTAGATTTGGATCAAGCACATTCCAAAATACGCCATTCTTATCCGTCCCCAGGATGACACCGGGGTAGGTAGATAAAGTCTTTGCTGACCCATGACTTGTTCATCTTGGCTTCTTTTAAAAACAATGTAAGCAAGGGTTACTCCAAGCGGAGTCTCCCTTTTTTTCCAAAAATTGTGCCCCACACACACCCACCCATTCAGTGGCAGCACTTGTGCCCTAGTTGTACACTTCACAGCTACATTTGCATCAAGCACATTCCAAAATACGCCATTCTTATCCGTCCCCAGGATGACACCGGGGTAGGTAGCAAAGTCTTTCCTGATCCCAGCTCTGTTCATCTTGGCTTCTTTTAAAAACACAGCAAGCAAGGGTTACTCCAAGCGGAGTCTCCCTTTTTTTCCAAAAATTGGGCCCCACACACCCACCCATTCAGTGGCAGCACTTGTGCCCTAGTTGTACACTTCACAGCTAGATTTGCATCAAGCACATTCCAAAATACGCCATTCTTATCCGTCCCCAGGATGACACCGGGGTAGGTAGATAAAGTCTTTGCTGACCCATGACTTGTTCATCTTGGCTTCTTTTAAAAACAATGTAAGCAAGGGTTACTCCAAGCGGAGTCTCCCTTTTTTTCCAAAAATTGTGCCCCACACACACCCACCCATTCAGTGGCAGCACTTGTGCCCTAGTTGTACACTTCACAGCTACATTTGCATCAAGCACATTCCAAAATACGCCATTCTTATCCGTCCCCAGGATGACACCGGGGTAGGTAGCAAAGTCTTTCCTGATCCCAGCTCTGTTCATCTTGGCTTCTTTTAAAAACACAGCAAGCAAGGGTTACTCCAAGCGGAGTCTCCCTTTTTTTCCAAAAATTGGGCCCCACACACACCCACCCATTCAGTGGCAGCACTTGTGCCCTAGTTGTACACTTCACAGCTACATTTGCATCAAGCACATTCAAAAATACGCCATAATTAACCGTCCCCAGCATGACACCGGGGTAGGTAGATAAAGTCTTTGCTGACCCATGACTTGTTCATCTTGGCTTCTTTTAAAAACAATGTAAGCAAGGGTTACTCCAAGCGGAGTCTCCCTTTTTTCCAAAAATTGGGCCCCACACACACCCACCCATTCAGTGGCAGCACTTGTGCCCTAGTTGTACACTTCACAGCTAGATTTGCATCAAGCACATTCCAAAATACGCCATAATTAACCGTCCCCAGCATGACACCGGGGTAGGTAGCAAAGTCTTTCCTGATCCCAGCTCTGTTCATCTTGGCTTCTTTTAAAAACACAGCAAGCAAGGGTTACTCCAAGCGGAGTCTCCCTTTTTTTCCAAAAATTGGGCCCCACACACACCCACCCATTCAGTGGCAGCACTTGTGCCCTAGTTGTACACTTCACAGCTAGATTTGCATCAAGCACATTCCAAAATACGCCATTCTTATCCGTCCCCAGGATGACACCGGGGTAGGTAGCAAAGTCTTTCCTGATCCCAGCTCTGTTCATCTTGGCTTCTTTTAAAAACACAGCAAGCAAGGGTTACTCCAAGCGGAGTCTCCCTTTTTTCCAAAAATTGGGCCCCACACACACCCACCCATTCAGTGGCAGCACTTGTGCCCTAGTTGTACACTTCACAGCTACATTTGCATCAAGCACATTCCAAAATACGCCATTCTTATCCGTCCCCAGGATGACACCGGGGTAGGTAGCAAAGTCTTTCCTGATCCCAGCTCTGTTCATCTTGGCTTCTTTTAAAAACACAGCAAGCAAGGGTTACTCCAAGCGGAGTCTCCCTTTTTTTCCAAAAATTGGGCCCCACACACACCCACCCATTCAGTGGCAGCACTTGTGCCCTAGTTGTACACTTCACAGCTACATTTGCATCAAGCACATTCCAAAATACGCCATTCTTATCCGTCCCCAGGATGACACCGGGGTAGGTAGCAAAGTCTTTCCTGATCCCAGCTCTGTTCATCTTGGCTTCTTTTAAAAACACAGCAAGCAAGGGTTACTCCAAGCGGAGTCTCCCTTTTTTTCCAAAAATTGGGCCCCACACACCCACCCATTCAGTGGCAGCACTTGTGCCCTAGTTGTACACTTCACAGCTAGATTTGCATCAAGCACATTCCAAAATACGCCATTCTTATCCATCCCCAGGATGACACCGGGGTAGGTAGATAAAGTCTTTGCTGACCCATGACTTGTTCATCTTGGCTTCTTTTAACCCCTTAACGACCGCGGGCCGTAAAATTACGTCCTAAATGACATAATCTTACTGCCCGCGGTCCTCCGGCGGCAGCATGCCGCGATCGGCACACATCTCAGCTGATTTTCACAGCTGAGATGTGTGCCTGCTAGGCACGAGCAGAATCGTTATCTGCTCGTGCCGATTAACCCCTTATAATGGCGCTGTCAATACATGACAGCGCCATTATAAGCGCAATCGCGGTAAAGTTTTACTTACCGCCGAAACCGGAAGTCACGTGACGCGATCACGTGACTCCCGATAGTTGCCATGGTAGTACAGGGTCATGTGATGACTCCTGTACTACACATGAATTGGTTTCACTTTCGCTGTGCCCGGAGCACAGCAAAAGAGAAAGACAGCGTATCTGCTGTTTACAGCCTTCCAGCTGTGATCAGCAGATACTGCAGAGCGATCGGAATGCTGATCGCAATAGCCCCCTAGGGGGACTAGTAAAATAAAAAAAAAAAGTAAAAAAATAAGTTTTAAAAAATTAAAAAAAAACAAAAAAACCTAAAAGTTCAAATCACCCCCCATTCGCCCCATTAAAAATTAAAGGGTTAAAAAAATAAAAAATATACACACATTTGGTATCGCCGCGTTCAGAAACGCCCGATCTATCAAAATATAAAATCAATTAATCTGATCAGTAAACGGCGTAGCGGCAAAAAAATTCCAAACGCCAAAACGACGTTTTTTTGTCGCCACAACTTTTGCGCAAAATGCAATAAGAGGCGATCAAAACGTAGCATCTGCGCAAAAATGGTACCGTTAAAAACGTCAGCTCGAGACGCAAAAAATAAGCCGTCATTGAGCCTAAGATCCCGAAAAATGAGAACGCTACGGGTCACGGAATATGGCGTAAAATGTGCGCCACTTTTTTCGGACAAACTTCCGATTTTTTTTTAACCCCTTATATAAAAGTAAACCTATACATGTTTGGTGTCTACGAACTCGCACTGACCTGAGGCATCACACCCACACATCAGTTTTACCATATAGTGAACACAGTGAATAAAATATCTCAAAAACCATAGTGCTATCGCACTTTTTTTGCAATTTTTCAGCATTTGGAATTTTTTTGCCATTTTCTAGTACATAATATGGTAAAACTGATGGTTTCATTTAAAAGTACAGCTCGTTCCGCAAAAAATGAGCCCTCACATGACCATATTGACTGAAAAATAAAAAAGTTACGTCTCTCAGAAAAAGAATGGCGAAAAAAAAAAACGGAAAGCGAAAAATCGGCCGGTCGTGAAAGGGTTAAAAACAATGTAAGCAAGGGTTACTCCAAGCGGAGTCTCCCTTTTTTTCCAAAAATTGGGCCCCTCACACACCCACCCATTCAGTGGCAGCACTTGTGCCCTAGTTGTACACTTCACAGCTAGATTTGCATCAAGCACATTCCAAAATACGCCATTCTTATCCGTCCCCAGGATGACACCGGGGTAGGTAGCAAAGTCTTTCCTGATCCCAGCTCTGTTCATCTTGGCTTCTTTTAAAAACAATGTAAGCAAGGGTTACTCCAAGCGGAGTCTCCCTTTTTTTCCAAAAATTGGGCCCCACACACACCCACCCATTCAGTGGCAGCACTTGTGCCCTAGTTGTACACTTCACAGCTAGATTTGCATCAAGCACATTCCAAAATACGCCATTCTTATCCGTCCCCAGGATGACACCGGGGTAGGTAGATAAAGTCTTTGCTGACCCATGACTTGTTCATCTTGGCTTCTTTTAAAAACAATGTAAGCAAGGGTTACTCCAAGCGGAGTCTCCCTTTTTTTCCAAAAATTGTGCCCCACACACACCCACCCATTCAGTGGCAGCACTTGTGCCCTAGTTGTACACTTCACAGCTACATTTGCATCAAACACATTCCAAAATACGCCATTCTTATCCGTCCCCAGGATGACACCGGGGTAGGTAGCAAAGTCTTTCCTGATCCCAGCTCTGTTCATCTTGGCTTCTTTTAAAAACACAGCAAGCAAGGGTTACTCCAAGCGGAGTCTCCCTTTTTTTCCAAAAATTGGGCCCCACACACACCCACCCATTCAGTGGCAGCACTTGTGCCCTAGTTGTACACTTCACAGCTAGATTTGCATCAAGCACATTCCAAAATACGCCATTCTTATCCGTCCCCAGGATGACACCGGGGTAGGTAGATAAAGTCTTTGCTGACCCATGACTTGTTCATCTTGGCTTCTTTTAAAAACAATGTAAGCAAGGGTTACTCCAAGCGGAGTCTCCCTTTTTTTCCAAAAATTGTGCCCCACACACACCCACCCATTCAGTGGCAGCACTTGTGCCCTAGTTGTACACTTCACAGCTACATTTGCATCAAGCACATTCAAAAATACGCCATTCTTATCCGTCCCCAGGATGACACCGGGGTAGGTAGCAAAGTCTTTCCTGATCCCAGCTCTGTTCATCTTGGCTTCTTTTAAAAACACAGCATGCAAGGGTTATTCCAAGCGGAGTCTCCCTTTTTTTCCAAAAATTGGGCCCCACACACCCACCCATTCAGTGGCAGCACTTGTGCCCTAGTTGTACACTTCACAGCTACATTTGCATCAAGCACATTCAAAAATACGCCATAATTAACCGTCCCCAGCATGACACCGGGGTAGGTAGCAAAGTCTTTCCTGATCCCAGCTCTGTTCATCTTGGCTTCTTTTAAAAACAATGTAAGCAAGGGTTACTCCAAGCGGAGTCTCCCTTTTTTCCAAAAATTGGGCCCCACACAGACACCTTATCAGTGGCAGCACTTGTGCCCTAGTTGCAAACAGGATGTTTTGATTTGCATCAAGCACATTCCAAATCAACAAGCATTTACTCTCCCCAGGATGACACAGGGGTAGTAAATTCCTTCTGGATCCATGACTTGTTCATTTTGATGAACGTCAGTCTGTCCACATTGTCACTGGACAGACGCGTGCGCTTATCTGTCAGCACACACCCAGCAGCACTGAATACACGTTCAGAGACAACGCTGGCAGCTGGACACGACAAAATCTCCAAGGCGTAAGTTGCGAGCTCTGGCCATTTTTCTAGGTTTGAAGCCCAAAAGGAGCAAGGCTCCAGTTGCACAGTCATGGCATCGATGTTCATTTGGAGATACTCCTGTATCATCCTCTCCAGCCGTTGACTATGTGTCAGACTTGTTGTCTCTGGTGGCCTTGCAAAAGAGGGTCTAAAAAAATTATGAAAAGATTCCATAAAATTGCTGTTACCGGCACCAGATACGGTCCTACTGGTACGGGTAGACTGTTGAAGATGACGAGACCATCCCATGTTTGTCAAGTTACAACTGGGAGATTCCCTCCCTGCACCTGCACGGTTGTTTGGTGGAAAAGCCGAGCTAAGATCGAGTAACAGCTTCTGCTGATACTCCTGCATACGTGCGTCCCTTTCTATGGCTGGAATTATGTCACAAAATTTGGACTTGTACCGGGGATCTAATAGTGTGGCAAGCCAGTAGTCATCATCACTTCTAATTTTGACAATACGACTGTCATGTTGGAGGTAGTGCAACAAAAAGGCACTCATGTGTCTTGCGCAGCCATGCGGACCAAGTCCACGCTGTGTTTGTGGCATAGAGGTGCTACCCGTTCTTTCTTCC
This sequence comes from Anomaloglossus baeobatrachus, assembly GCF_048569485.1. Classification (NCBI taxonomy): domain Eukaryota; kingdom Metazoa; phylum Chordata; class Amphibia; order Anura; family Aromobatidae; genus Anomaloglossus; species Anomaloglossus baeobatrachus. Next base: position 73,455,126 of record NC_134356.1, read on the forward strand.
TCTGACATCTCCCCCCAACCTCTTTCAACTGAAATTTGACCAAGGTCTCCCTCATCCGCTGAGTCTTCCATGTCCATGGACAGTTCGTTCTCCATTTCTTCATGTTCTCCTGCACCTTCCTCAACATTTCGCCTGCTACTATGCGCCCTTGTCGATCCCTGTCCCCCATGGTCCCATGCCTGCTGCGTTGGTGATGATGAACGTCTGGACCTTGGTGATGTTGTTGTCCCTTGCGCATATGAATCCTCCTGTAGTTCCTCCCCTTCATGTTGTCCCACCCCCTGACTCCGAATAGTGTTTAGCGTGTGCTCCAGCATGTAAATGACTGGAATCGTCATGCTGATAATGGCATTGTCAGAGCTAAACATATTCGTCGCCATGTCGAAACTGTGCAGAAGGGTGCATAGGTCCTTGATCTGAGACCACTCCATCAGGGTGATCTGCCCCACCTCTGCATCTCATTGGCCCAGGCTATACGTCATGACGTATTGCACCAGGGCTCTGCGGTGCTGCCACAGTCGCTGTAACATGTGGAGAGTTGAATTCCAGCGTGTCGCCACATCGCATTTCAGGCGATGAACCGGCAGGCCGAAAGACTTCTGGAGCGATGCAAGTCGCTCTGCTGCGGCGCTTGAACGGCGGAAGTGAGCTGACAGTTTTCGTGCCCTGTTCAGAAGGCCATCTAGGCCGGGATAGTGTGTTAAAAATTGCTGGACGACAAGGTTCAACACGTGAGCCATACAAGGTACGTGTGTCACCTTGCCCAGGCGAAGTGCCGCACCCAGGTTTGCAGCATTGTCGCACACGGCCTTACCAGGCTGCAGGTTGAGTGGAGACAACCATTTATTAAACTCGGACCGCAGAGCTGACCACAACTCCTCAGCTGTGTGACTCTTATTCCCAAGACATGTCAAGCTAAAGACCGCCTGATGCCGTTGCGCTCTGCTGCCAGCATAGTAATGAGGGGTGCGTGATTCCTTCTGCGCAGTGAGAACGCTGGTGGCCTGACCAGGCAGGCTTGGGGCGGAGGTGGAGGACCCAGATGAGGTGGAGGATGCAGAAGCTGTGGCGGAACTTGGACAGACATAGGATTGACACACAAGTCGTGGGGACGGCAAGACTTGTGCAGCAGACCCTTCACCATCTATCACCATAGTTACCCAGTGCCCAGTCAGCGACATGTAACGTCCCTGTCCATGCTTACTGGTCCAAGTATCGGTGGTGAAATGCACCCGTTCACACACAGAGTTTCTCAAGGAAGCGGTGATGTTGTGTGCGACATGCTGGTGTAGCGCGGGCACACCTTTCTTAGAGAAGTAGTGGCGACTAGGCATCTGGTACTGGGGCACAGCGACAGACATAAGGTCTCTAAAATCCTGTGTGTCCACTAGGCGGAAAGGCAGCATTTCGGTAGCCAACAGCTTACAGAGGGATAGAGTCAACCTCTCAGCTTTGTCATGGGTCGGAGGAAGTGGCCTTTTATTTGACCACATCTGAGGGACAGAGATCTGGCTGCTGTGTGTAGACGGTGTTGAGTAGGGTGTCCCTGGAAAAATGCAGGTTTGTGAGGAAAGTGCAGGCGGAGACATGATGTTGCCTTGATCCAACGTTGGTGCTATCGATGTATGAGAGAGCTGTACACACTCACTTGTTTCCCCTTCCAAACCAACTGACGACCTTACAAGCAAACTGCCTGTTGCGGTTACAGTGGTGGAAGTTTTGCGTGGAAAAACAGGTGTGACAGCTGTCCCCACAGTCCTAGAAGATGAAGAGCGCGCGGATGCACTGGAAGGGGCGGGCGGTGGATGGTTCGCTCCGCTAGGCCGCATTGCAGCACGGTGAGCTTCCCACCGGGACTTATGATATTTATTCATGTGACGATTCATGGAAGAAGTTGTCAAACTGCTGAGGTTTTGAACTCTACTAAGAGAATCATGACAAATGTTACATATCACATGATTTGGGCGATCTTTTTCGATGTCAAAAAAGGACCAGGCTAGGCAAGGCTTAGAGGCCATGCGACCTGTTGATCCACCCCGAATAATGCTCATAGGCAGAGTGGTGGCTGAGGATGCAGTTGTAGACGTGCTACCAGTGCTCCGACTCTGTCCAGGAAGGCGCAAGGTAACTTCGTCGTCGGTTGCATCCTCCTCCACCGCCTCTGTTGACCTCCTCGAGTGCCTGACTGGGGCTTGACAGTAGGTGGGATCTAGAACGTCATCATCAATTGTTGTGTTTGCACTCCCCTCCCCCTCAGACCGAGCCTCTTCTTGCCCTGACCGAATATTTAAGTTGCCATCCCAATCGGGTATCTGCGTCTCATCTTCATCAGTATGTTCCTCATTGTCTATAACCACAGGTTTTACAGTTTGTGACAAAGGGTCAACATTATGCTCAGAAACTTGGTCCTCACGGCCTGAATCAGAGTCACAAAGGTTCTGGGCATCACTGCAGACCATTTCCTGTTCTGTACTCACTGTAGCTTGGGAGCAGACCTCTGATTCCCAGGCTATAGTGTGACTGAACAGCTCTGCAGACTCAGCCATCTCAGTTCCACCATACTGTGCAGGGCTGATGGAGACTTCAGAGCTAGGAGAAATCAAGTGTGATTGGGATGACAACTCAGAGGACTGGTGTTTTTTGGATGCGGTACTTGAAGTGGCTGAGAGGGCACTTGTTGGACCACTTGAGATCCATTCAAGCATTTTCCTTTTTTGCCCATCATCTACCTTTCTTCCTGTTGTTCGTGTCCGTAAAAAAGGGAGCACATCGGATTGTCCACGGTAAGTAGTAGACATCTTACTTTTGCTGGTAGATGGTCTATCTTCAGCCGATGATAATGGAGCTTTGCCACCTTCCCCACGGACAAAACCTTTTTTGCCTTTTCCACCACGCCTCTTCCCCTTTCCACCAGCATCTGTCATTTTGCCACTCATGTTGATAGCGACAAGATTGTGGACTGAAAATGTGGTAGTAAAAATTGAGAGGTGGTGAAGATTGCAGTGGTGGTCTAGCTTTATTAACAGCAGAATAATAAAGAATAAATATCCCTGACAATGCAACTTAGTTATAATTAGTTGGAGTGTGCAACGCAGGCAGATGCGCTCTGCAAATGTCTTGGCACTAGTGGGACTATAGCAAAGTCCAATAGCCACGTATAGGATGCCACTAGGTACACTGAGTGTTTGCTAGTATAATGGCTTAGTTATAATTAGTTGGAGTGTGCAACGCAGGCAGACGTGCTGCAAATGTCTTGGCACTAGTGGGACTATAGCAAAGTCCAATAGCCACGTATAGGATGCCACTAGGTACACTGAGTGTTTGCTAGTATAATGGCTTAGTTATAATTAGTTGGAGTGTGCAACGCAGGCAGATGCGCTCTGCAAATGTCTTGGCACTAGTGGGACTATAGCAAAGTCCAATAGCCACGTATAGGATGCCACTAGGTACACTGAGTGTTTGCTAGTATAATGGCTTAGTTATAATTAGTTGGAGTGTGCAACGCAGGCAGACGTGCTGCAAATGTCTTGGCACTAGTGGGACTATTGCAAAGTCCAATAGCCACGTATAGGATGCCACTAGGTACACTGAGTGTTTGCTAGTATAATGGCTTAGTTATAATTAGTTGGAGTGTGCAACGCAGGCAGACGTGCTGCAAATGTCTTGGCACTAGTGGGACTATAGCAAAGTCCAATAGCCACGTATAGGATGCCACTAGGTACACTGAGTGTTTGCTAGTATAATGGCTTAGTTATAATTAGTTGGAGTGTGCAACGCAGGCAGACATGCTGCAAATGTCTTGGCACTAGTGGGACTATAGCAAAGTCCAATAGCCACGTATAGGATGCCACTAGGTACACTGAGTGTTTGCTAGTATAATGGCTTAGTTATAATTAGTTGGAGTGTGCAACGCAGGCAGATGCGCTCTGCAAATGTCTTGGCACTAGTGGGACTATAGCAAAGTCCAATAGCCACGTATAGGATGCCACTAGGTACACTGAGTGTTTGCTAGTATAATGGCTTAGTTATAATTAGTTGGAGTGTGCAACGCAGGCAGACGTGCTGCAAATGTCTTGGCACAAGTGGGACTATAGCAAAGTCCAATAGCCACGTATAGGATGCCACTAGGTACACTGAGTGTTTGCTAGTATAATGGCTTCGTTATAATTAGTTGGAGTGTGCAACGCAGGCAGATGCGCTCTGCAAATGTCTTGGCACTAGTGGGACTATAGCAAAGTCCAATAGCCACGTATAGGATGCCACTAGGTACACTGAGTGTTTGCTAGTATAATGGCTTAGTTATAATTAGTTGGAGTGTGCAACGCAGGCAGACGTGATGCAAATGTCTTGGCACTAGTGGGACTATAGCAAAGTCCAATAGCCACGTATATGATGCCACTAGGTACACTGAGTGTTTGCTAGTATAATGGCTTAGTTATAATTAGTTGGAGTGTGCAACGCAGGCAGACGTGCTGCAAATGTCTTGGCACTAGTGGGACTATAGCAAAGTCCAATAGCCACGTATAGGATGCCACTAGGTACACTGAGTGTTTGCTAGTATAATGGCTTAGTTATAATTAGTTGGAGTGTGCAACGCAGGCAGACGTGCTGCAAATGTCTTGGCACTAGTGGGACTATAGCAAAGTCCAATAGCCACGTATAGGATGCCACTAGGTACACTGAGTGTTTGCTAGTATAATGGCTTAGTTATAATTAGTTGGAGTGTGCAACGCAGGCAGATGCGCTCTGCAAATGTCTTGGCACTAGTGGGACTATAGCAAAGTCCAATAGCCACGTATAGGATGCCACTAGGTACACTGAGTGTGTGCTAGTATAATGGCTTAGTTATAATTAGTTGGAGTGTGCAACGCAGGCAGATGCGCTCTGCAAGTGTCTTGGCACTAGTGGGACTATAGCAAAGTCCAATAGCCACGTATAGGATGCCACTAGGTACACTGAGTGTTTGCTAGTATAATGGCTTCGTTATAATTAGTTGGAGTGTGCAATGCAGGCAGATGCGCTCTGCAAATGTCTTGGCACTAGTGGGACTAAAGCAAAGTCCAATAGCCACAGATAGGATGCCACTAGGTACACTGAGTGTTTGCTAGTATAATGGCTTAGTTATGAGTTGGAGTGTGCAGAGGACAAGAGGGTACAGTGGCAGGATTGTGGTGCTCTGGGTAGAGGAATGGAAGCCTGCCTTTCTATTCCCTCCTAATGGTGAAATGCAGGGAGGAAATCCCTGACCTTGGCTACACAGACGCTGTTGCTGTTTTCAGGACCTGTCACCTTAACTCTGACCCTGCCGGTTTGAGCCCTTAAAAGGACTGCTATAAAGTGCTCTCCCTATGCTGTCTAACGCTGTGTATGCAGCGCATACAGCTGTATCGGCTATAGGACTCAGGATGACGGAGCTGCGACAGTGATGTCTGACACCAAAGACGCAGAAGGCAGATAATGGCGTCCGTGAAGAAAATGTCCGGTTTTATAATGCAGGGACATGTGACATGCAGATCCTATCACACATGCCGTTGCTTCTCTGGCTCAAAGTCCACTTAGCTGTGTGTGTGTCTGTGATTGGCTGACATGCTGGCCCGCCCCACAAGACGCGCGCGCTTAGGGAAGGAAGACAAGAAAAAAAAAAAAAAATGGCGATCGCCATTATAGAAACAGCAGTGATCTGAAGGCGCTGTTCACGCACACTATACACTGAAATGTGATAATAGTTTGATTCACAGAGTGACTTACACTATTACAGCAGAAACCAAGCTAGGATTTAGCTGTTTTTTGGCTGCTAGAACCGTTCTCGAACGTTTCTAGAACTATCGAGCTTTTGCAAAAAGCTCGAGTTCTAGTTCGATCTAGAACATGCCCCAAAATCACTCGAGCCTAGAACTGGAGAACCACGAACCACGAACCGCGCTCAACTCTACTAGCAATGTATTAATATGGCTGATGTGGATAGCACAAGTCAGGCTGTGAGCCCCTAAATATTGTGGAAACAGGGACGGAGCGTTTAGTATCAGGAAGTAGTAAATGCTAGAGTACTGCTTTGTAACTATTTGTAAAGGCCACTATCAATGTATTAATGTGGCTGATGTGAACTGATGGTACACGTAAGGCTGTGAACCCCTAAATATTGTGGAAAAAGGACTACTTTGTTTAGTATCAGACAGCAGTAAATGCTAGAGTACTGATTTGTATTTGCATAGGTTACTAGCAACGTATTAATGTGACTGATGTGGACGGATGGCACAAGTCAGGCTGTGAAATAAATATTGTAGAAACAGGTTCCAATTCCCTACCTAATCCACAATCCCTCCCTCCCTGCTGTGATCTTGTTCAGTGGTTTCAGCTTATAAAAGAGCTATTGTATTCTGGTTTCTGGACGGTACTATGAAGGTAGTGACATGCTGCATTAAACTCTATCCCTGCTCCAAAATCTGTCCCTCCATATGCTACACTGACCTATACACTGCAGGCACCCCTGAAAATGGCTTTTGTGTTATTAATAGGTTTACACTCTCCCTAGCAGCTGCTCGCTGTATCTCTATACTCTCACAACGCTGGCTCTGGACGCAAAGTGCGCAAAATGGGGCAGATGGGCTTTTATAGACCCTATGATGCTGTGTGGCCAGCCAATCACAGTAATCCCACAACCAAGATGGCTGCGGAATTACTGTGATTGGTTAAAAAGCCCAGCATGTTTAGTGGCTGCAATTCAGGCGCCAAAACGGCTGGGCGGGACATCCAAATATAGCGAGGTGAATACATAAAAATTCGCAATGTAATGAATACCGTACTATTCGTGCAAGTAGCAAATAGTAACGATTACACTCACTCCTCATTACCCCTTACCTCTTGGGCCACTGTGCGGCAGTGATATGTTCGCCAATGGATCTCATGTTATAATATCGAAATACTTTTCTACTTCCTCCTCTGTCTAGGCGATATGGTGTGTTCAGACCATGTTCCTCTATGGTCAGACACAGCCATTACACAGTACACAGCAGGAGCACATATATAAGATTATCTCAGCACAGAAACAAGTTTTTAAAAACAACAAAATGTGAAACTTATTCTCATTCCAAGATCCATTGTTTAAAATGAACTGTGTTCAAGGGAAAACTGCTTCAATGCTCCAGTGACTATATACCAGGTCATGATGTATTCTGTTATCATGTTTAAAGTCTAAGCAAATGTAAGGATTTGGCGCCATCTTGTGGTTAATTTTCATTATTGCAGCCGTTAGTGAGTTGAAGAGGAGCAGCAGATTAGCAATTGTTTGATGAAATTATATTCTGTCTATTGAATCTTAAATAAAATACAAAACTCAGAGTATAGATTTTTAGCTGTTGATGGGGTTTTCGCTGAAATTTTCTATATGGGGTTCCAAGTGAAGCTGAGCCAGGTCACTGACAGAATCTGTGTTTTTATTTTCTAGGAGCTTTTTGTAAGTCCAATTTTGTGAGTATGATAAAGTAGATATACTTGAAAATAAAACAAGTTTTTATTTTTCTTGCTATGGCATGTTTACGTTGGAAAACTAAGTATAAGGATATATGTAACGCAGCTTAGGAAGCCCTCATAGCCATAAGATAGCTGGGAGCTTTCCAGGAGTTTTGGAACCTAAACATTCTTAATTATGTAATATAAGAAACAGAGTAGTCACTAACCGCCCTCCTCCCCTATAGTCCAACGCCAGCTGTCAGATGCTGCTGATGTCTTAGTGTTTTGGTTTCAGCAGTGACGTCACCTTGATAGACCACATCACAGCTGGAGTCAGTCACTGCTCTTTCCTTAAAGGGGTTCTCCAGTCTAGAATCAAAGGTGTGCAGTCACTCTCTGTGACTGCAAACTTGTGAATCCTCATGTGAGACCATATGTAACCACCAAGCATGTTGCCTCTCCGTGAGTAAATTTATCCTGAACTATCACATCTGTATGTTTGTACCCCTCTCTCTATCTTTGAGTCAGGACATCAAACACTCCTCTGTCATCGATAACCCATTGTATCCTAACATATACTTAAAAAGGCAAATTAGCACCCTAGCACCCCGGGGCATAACTATAATAGGTGCAAAACAAGAATGCCGCGGAGACACCATCACATGTTTCTCAACACTGGCAGGAAACTAGCCAGGTCTTTCACCGGGAAGGAACAACCACGGGAAGGGCAGTCTCCAGTCAAGGAGACCACCTATGCCAAACATGGTATCCATCCACAGACAGCTGTTGCGGCGTATTTGCCCCTCATCAGTGTGGAGTAGGAATCTGGCTAGTGGGAGCATTGCCTAGTAGAAGACTACATAAGCAAGGATGGATGACCTTAGGGAGATCAACATCCAACACCGCGGAGACACCATCACGTGTTTCTCAACGCAGTGATTCTAGAGCAATGCCCCCTGGGAAATATTCAAAACAAGAAAGCCTGCGGAGACACCATCACATGTTTCTCAACGCTGGCAGAAAACTATCCAGGCCTTTTACCAGGAAGGAACAACCACGGGAAGGGCAGTCTCCAGTCAAGGAGACCACCTATGCCAAACATGGTATCCATCCACAGACAGCTGTTTCGGGGTATTTGCCCCTCATCAGTGTGGAGTAAGGAACTGGCTAGTTGGAGCAATGCCTAGTAGAAGACTAAATAAGCAAGGATGGATGACCTTAGGGAGATCAACATCCAACACCGGGGAGACACCATCACGTGTTTCTCAACGCAATGATTCTAGAGCAATGCCCCCTGGGAAATATTCAAAACAAGAAAGCCTGCGGAGACACCATCACAGATTTCTCAACGGCGCTTGCGGTTCAGTTCATGACAGCTGCAGACAGGCCGGGCTGATCTCCAGACTTCAGGTGACAGCACCAGAGTTCAGCCCGGCCTGTCTGCAGCTGACATGAACTGAACTGCAAGCGCTGGAGAATCAATCACTCGGCGCTTACGGTACAGTCTAGGCTGCACGCCGGAACTCAGGTGAGAGCTCCGGAGTGCAATACAGGTACCTGAATCCAGGCCTGGCATTACTGGAGATTCCTCCGGTAGCCAGTCCAACGCTCTTCGCAGGCCCATTAAAATCAATTTATTTGTGCACACATCAGTTATTTTTCACTGATCATGTCTCCCTGCAGTGCACACGCGTGTCTGTGTTTCTGCACGGAGACATGTTCTTTTTTTCCTGCCATCACTGATGTCTTACGGACCACTATGGTGTGATCCATGAAACACTACCAGAAAAAAATGTATCTTCACAATAAAAAGCTTTCAATACTCACCTTTGCCAGCGATGCTGTGTTTGGCCGGGGCTGTCTCCTGCTTCCAGCCCAGCTAATTACTCTCATGAAGATGCACTTCACCGCGACCCGGAAGTAGCAGTGACAGAGCAGCGGCCGGACACAGCAGAGCCGGACATTCAGCACCACGGAGAGCAGGAGCGGGGACAGGTGAGTTTGGAGTACCTGATCTCCGTGTGCTATCACTGATCATGGATCACGGTTAGCACATGGAGAACACACGTGTGCTGTCAATCACAGCACACAGAGGGACATACTGTGTGCGTTTTTAACACGTCTGTGGTTTTCACTAACGTGTGAAACAGGCCTAAAGGGTGCTTTACACGCTGCGACATCGCTACCGATATATCGTCGGGGTCACGTCATTAGTGACACACATCCGGCGCCGGTAGCGACATCGCAGTGTGTGACACCAAGGAGCAATGATCAACGATCGCAAAATCGTTCAAAAACGGTGATCGTTGACACGTCGTTCCTTTCCTTAATATTGCTGCTGCCACAGGTACAATGTTGTTCGTCGTTCCTGCGGCAGCACATATCGCTATGTGTGTGACACCGCAGGAATGACGAACATCTTACCTGCGTCCACCGGCAATGCGGAAGGAAGGAGGTGGGCGGGATGTTATGTCCCGCTCATCTCCGCCCCTCCGCTTCTATTGGCCGGCTGCTTAATGATGCCGCAGTGACGTCTCTATGACGCCGAACACACCTCCGCCTTGAGGGAGGGATTGTTCGGCGGTCACAGCGTCGTCGCTGACAATGTATATGCGTGTGACGCTGCTGTAGCGATACTGTTCGCTACGGCAGCGAGCACCAAATGTTGCACGAACGACGGGGGCGGGTGTTATCGCGCTCGACATCGCTAGCAATCGCTAGTGATGTCGCAGCGTGTAAAGCACCCTTTACAGTTGAGCCAGGAACTTCGACATACTCCTCTGTTGTGTCTCATAGAAGTCTATAGATGCTGTACTTTATAGTTTTCCCCTAAATCTAGGGATTGTGCATTTAAAGAGAACCTATCACCAGTTCCATAGTGGCCATTTTTTTACTCTTATTTTATTTCCATTTCTCCTCTGAGTATTTTTTTTTTTTTTTAAATCCACCATATGATTCCGGAGATGCAGTATGTTTCTTTTTTTAATTAGGGCTATTATTTATGTTTTTCTCACCAAGGGGGTGTGGCTCACAGGATACTAATACAGAGCAGCCTATAGACACGACCCCAGAGAATCTATGGGTCATGCCCGCTTGGTAAAGATCCTAAAATGAAGCCCTAGATAGAAAAACGCTCATTTCTCTGGAACCGTATGGCGGATTTAAGAAAAATAAAAAACAAAATACTCAGAGGAGCTGTGGGAATAAAATAAAAGCAAAAATGTCCCACTTTTGACCTGGCGACGCATCCTGTTTAGTCTTTGCCAGTTCCAGAGGGGTTTTCTGATGACCTAGTGAATATTTCAGACTCTATATATATTTATATATAAATTCTGCTTTATTCACTGGTCCTGGAGTCTGTGGTTACTAATTAGAGGATTATTTTTCCCAAAAAAAATAAAATTAGGCGAGGTTGTTCGCCGTACGTGTCTGCGTAGCGACCATGGCTGTGCGGGATATAGGGCCGCGCGCACCCGATATAAAATACCAGTAGATATGGCATCATAAGTGAACCCAATATATTATATTATATCCTCCATTATGTATTTCCTATAGAAATGTAAAATATAATCCCGTGTACTAGTATTTTACCGTCTGTTTAATCGCAGATTTAAGGCTATAGAAATCCGTTCAAATTTTCGTTTTTTCCGCATTTTTTTCCTAAAAACCACGTCGAATTTATTGATAATTTTTTGACACCGAGAAAAACGTTTATTTTTTATATTTCTAATTTTTGATGAATTTTCGCAGCCTTTTGGGCCTCCTCCCTGCACTTACACCGTCCATACACCAGGTGTGTGCCATTGAGCTAAGAATGATTTTCGGTGCTGCAGTGAGGTCAGCACATTGCCATTGGCGGAGGCTCACAGCTGACTACCTGTCGCCATGGTAACTGCTCGGCCTACTTCCACCGTAGTGCTCTCCCCTCCTCCATGGTCCCCACCTTATCATGACGACTAAGGAAAAAAAAGAAAACAGGACGCCATGTTTGCTGCAGACAAAAAAAAAAAAGCGTGAATGGCAGATGCTGAAGCTAAACATAGAATAGGTGTTATAGTCAGTCATTTGTGAAGGTTTCGTGCAGACGGAGGGGACGGGAGACGGGGAATTATAGAAAAAAAACAAAACAAAGGCATGACATCATCTGTCTGATTATTAATCCCCCGCAATCTGTGCCATTGTCTCCACATCCTGCATTATTACATCCTTCCAGGATTTTCCTGCCCTGAGTCATACGGCCATGAGTTACGACACAGGATAATGATGTCTCATGTGGAACTACTGCTCCCATCATTCACTGCTGACACTTGTAGTTCTACAGAAACCAAATATATCACTTCCCCCTTAGGTATAATGAGGGGTGCAGTATAATATAGGGAGTGGCAGATTATCCCTGTAAGGATTGGTAGAACTACAAGTTCCATAATTCCGTTTTGCATATTCGACTTGCTGAGACTTGTAGTTCTACTATAGGTGTGATGTAAGCAGAATTTTAGTTCTGCACCAAAGAAAACTGACTGCACCCCTCTGTCACTCCATGTACTAGTCTGTAATTCCAAAAATGGGGGCCTCTATCTATCCATTATCTATCCATTATCTATCCATCCTCTATCTATCTATCTATCTATCCATTATCTATCTATCTATCTATCTATCTATCTATCCATTATCTATCTATCTATCTATCTATCTATCCCTCTATCTATCTATCCCTCTATCTATCCTCTATTTATCTATCCCTCTATCTATCTATCTATCTATCTATCTATCTCTCTATTCCTCTATCCCTCTATCTATCTATCTATCCCTCTATCTATCTATCTATCTATCTATCTATCTATCTATCCCTCTATCTATCCCTCTATCTATCTATCTATCTATCCCTCTATTTATCTATCCCTCTATCTATCTATCTATCTATCTATCCCTCTATCTATCTATCCCTCTATCTATCTATCTATCTATCTATCCCTCTATCTATCTATCTATCTATCTATCTATCTATCTATCTATCCCTCTATCTATCTATCTATCTATCCCTCTATCTATCTATCTATCTATCTAGCTATCTATCTATCCCTCTATCTATCTATCTATCTATCCCTCTATCCATCCTCTATTTATCTATCCCTCTATCTATCTATCTATCTATCTCTCTATCTATCTCTCTATTCCTCTATCCCTCTATCTATCTATCTATCTATCTCTCTATCCCTCTATCTATCTATCTATCTATCTATCTATCTCTCTATCCCTCTAGCTATCTATCTATCTATCTATCTCTCTATCCCTCTATCTATCTATCTATCTATCTATCTATCTATCTATCTATCTATCTATCTATCTATCTATCTCTCTATCCATCCATCTATCTATCTATCTATCTATCTATCTCTCTATCCCTCTATCTATCTATCTATCTATCTATCTATCTATCTATCTATCTATCTATCTATCTCTCTATCCCTCTATCTATCTATCTATCTATCTCTCTATCCCTCTATCTATCTATCTATCTATCTATCTATCTATCTATCTATCTATCTATCTATCTATCTATCTATCTATCTATCTCTCTATCCCTCTATCTATCTATCTATCTATCTCTCTATCCATCCATCCATCTATCTATCTATCTATCTATCTATCTATCTATCTATCTATCTATCTATCTATCTATCTATCTATCTATCTATCTATCCCTCTATCTATCTATCTATCTATCTATCTATCTATCTATCTATCTATCTATCTATCTATCCCTCTATCTATCTATCTATCTATCTATCTATCTATCTATCGATCTATCCATCTATCTATCTATTATCTATCTATTATCTATCCCTCTATCCATCTATCTATCTATCTATCTATCTACCTATCCCATAGATTGTAAGGTTTCAAGCAGGGCCCTCATTCTTACTGTAGCTGTTGAATTATGTACTATTTTCTTTTGTTTTTGTCTATACAAGCCCCCACCTGATTGTAAAGTGCTGCGGAATATGTTGGCGCTATATAAATAAACTTTATTATTATTATCTATCTATCTAACCCTCTATCTATCTATCTATCTATCTATCTATCTATCTATCTATCTATCTATCTATCTATCTATCTATCTATCCCTCTATCTATCTAGCTATCCCTCTATCTATCTAGCTATCTATCCCTCTATCTATCTAGCTATCTATCCCTCTATCTATCTATCTATCAAATCAAATCAAATCAAATAAGCTTTATTGGCAGGACCAAATACAAATTAGTTTTGCCAAAGCAAGTGTACATTAGGGGCTGGGGCTGTGGGGATGGTGGGTGGGGACTGTAGGAAGGATGGATGGGGCACATCCAGGGTGGGGACTGTGGGGGCACTTCTAGGATGGGGGCTATGGAAGTCCATGGCTTATGATGGGGCATATCCAGGGTGGGGACTGTTGTAACGGTGGTTGGGGCATATCCAGGGTGGGGATTGGGGGGGGCCACATCTGGGATGGGGGGCTATGGAAGTCCATGGCTTATGATGGGACATATCCAGGGTGGGGATTGGGGGGGCCACATCTGGGATGGGGGGCTATGGAAGTCCATGGCTTATCATAGTTCTCTTTCTGGAAGTCTATGACATTCGCTCACATACTGCGCTGCTATCTCCGCTGCGCTCTCTTCTTCCCCCAGCAGGATATATATTTTCTCTTCCTCCTTCATGGAGCTGAAATCCGGGAAGAGATGGGAGAGTCTCCTGAAGTGAGTGTCCCTCACTGCTGAGTACTTGGTGCAGTGTAGCAGGAAGTGGGTTTCATCCTCCAGGGCCTCCAGGTCACAGTGTAGGCACAGTCTGTCCTCCCTGGGCTTGTAGCTCTGCTTGTGTCGGCCGGATTCGATGGCTAGACTGTGGGCACTGAGTCTATATCGGCTCAGGGTCCTGCGGTCTCTGGGATCCGGGAGTTTTTCCAGATATGGGGCCAGTCTGTAGTCTCTCTGTAGTCTCTGGTACGTGGTCAGTTTCTGTGAGGTGTTGATGTCGGTCCTCCAGTCACTGACATACCTCTCCTGGCCCTCGTCTACCATCTTCCTGATTCTGGTTCTTGTCAGGCTGCTGTGATTGGTTATTTTGTCCAGTTGGGTTTGGGAGAGCTGTGCCAGGGGTCCTGCTTCATCTGGCCCACGTATATATATCAGAGCTTTGTGGTGATGGGAGCTGGGATTGCTACTCTGTAGGTGAGCCTGAAATGACAGTGACCTCTTCAGAGCTGCTAGGTGTAGAGGGAATCTGCCCAGCTCAGCTCGACAGGCACTGTTGGAGGTGCTTCGATGGACCTGGAGAAGGTGCTTACAGAATTCCAGGTGGAATATTTCTGTTGGGCTGGAATCCCACCTTGACCAATCTGGGTAAGTGTGAGGGCCCCAGACTTCGCTGCCGTACAGTAGGATTGGGGCAATGATGGAATCGAAGATTTTTAGCCAGACCCTCACTGGTGGCTTCAGATGATACAATTTCCTTCGGATGGCATAAAAGGTTTTGCAGGCCTTGTTTTTCAGGGTCTCTATGGCTTGTTTGAAGCTCCCTGACTGGTGAATTTCCAGGCCCAAGTAGGTGTATTTGTCTGTTCCTGTTAGAGTGCAGCCGTTTAGGACAAATGAAGGATGCTGGTCAAATCTTCTTTTTCTCTTCTGGAACACCATGATGTTGGTTTTCTTTAGATCTATCTATCTATCTATAGTATCTATCTATCTATCTATCTATTCCATCTATCTATCTATCTATCCATCACTCTATCTATCTATCTATCTATCTATCTATCTATATATCTACCTATCAAATCAAATCAAATCAAATAAGCTTTATTGGCAGGACCAAATACAAATTAGTTTTGCCCAAGCAAGTGTACATTAGGGACTGGGGCTGTGGGGATGGTGGGTGGGGACTGTAGGAAGGATGGATGGGGCACATCCAGGGTGGGGACTGTGGGGGCACTTCTAGGATGGGGGCTATGGAAGTCCATGGCTTATGATGGGGCATATCCAGGGTGGGGACTGTAGTAACGGTGGTTGGGGCATATCCAGGGTGGGGATTGGGGGGGCTACATCTGGGATGGGGGGGCTATGGAAGTCCATGACTTATCATAGTTCTCTTTCTCGAAGTCTATGACATTCGCTCACATACCGCGCTGCTATCTCCACTGCGCTCTCTTCTTCCCCCAGCAGGATATATATTTTCTCTTCCTCCTTCATGGAGCTGAAATCCGGGAAGAGACGGGAGAGTCTCCTGAAGTGAGTGTCCCTCACTGCTGAGTACTTGGTGCAGTGTAGCAGGAAGTGGGTTTCATCCTCCAGGGCCTCTAGGTCACAGTGTTGGCACAGTCTGTCCTCCCTGGGCTTGTAGCTCTGCTTGTGACGGCCGGATTCGATGGCTAGACTGTGGGCACTGAGTCTATATCGGCTCAGGGTCCTGCGGTCTCTGGGATCCGGGAGTTTTTCCAGATATGGGGCCAGTCTGTAGTCTCTCTGTAGTCTCTGGTACGTGGTCAGTTTCTGTGAGGTGTTGATGTCGGTCCTCCAGTCACTGACATACCTCTCCTGGCCCTCATCTACCATCTTCCTGATTCTGGTTCTTGTCAGGCTGCTGTGATTGGTTATTTTGTCCAGTTGGGTTTGGGAGAGCTGTGCCCGGGGTCCTGGTTCATCTGGCCCACGTATATATATCAGAGCTTTGTGGTGATGGGAGCTTGGATTGCTACTCTGTAGGTGAGCCTGAAATGATAGTGACCTCTTCAGAGCTGCTAGGTGTAGAGGGAATCTGCCCAGCTCAGCTCGACAGGCACTGTTGGAGGTGCTTCGATGGACCTGGAGAAGGTGCTTCCAGAATTCCAGGTGGAATATTTCTGTTGGGCTGGAATCCCACCTTGACCAATCTGGGTAAGTGTGAGGGCCCCAGACTTCGCTGCCGTAAAGGAGGATTGGGGCAATGATGGAATCGAAGATTTTTAGCCAGACCCTCACTGGTGGCTTCAGATGATACAATTTCCTTCGGATGGCATAAAAGGTTTTGCAGGCCTTGTTTTTCAGGGTCTCTATGGCTTGTTTGAAGCTCCCTGACTGGTGAATTTCCAGGCCCAAGTAGGTGTATTTGTCTGTTCCTGTTAGAGTGCAGCCGTTTAGGACAAATGAAGGATGCTGGTCAAATCTTCTTTTTCTCTTCTGGAACACCATGATGTTGGTTTTCTTTAGATCTATCTATCTATCTATAGTATCTATCTATCTATCTATCTATCTATAGTATCTGTCTATCTATTATCTATCTATCTATCTATCTATCTATTATCTATCTATCTATCTATCTATCTATCTATCTATCCATCTATCTATCTATATCCCTCTATCTATCTATCTATCTATCTATCTATCCATTATCTATCTATCTATCTATCTATTCCATCTATCTATCTATCTATCTATCTATCCCTCTATCTATCTATCTATCTATCTATCCATTATCTATCTATCTATCTATCTATTCCATCTATCTATCTATCTATCTATCTATCTATCTAACCATTATGTATCTATCTATTCTATCTATCTATCTATCTATCTATCTATCTATCTATTCCATCTATCTATCTATCTATCTATCTATCTATCTATCTATCCCTCTATCTATCTATCTACCTATCTACCTATCTACCTATCTACCTATCTACCTATCTCTTTCTCCAGGTTGTTCTGTCAGTTGTGGACGTTAGCAGAATGAATCACTTGGGAGTAGTACAGTAATGAATGAACTTGTTGGGCTCCTCCCTGTGGTTTTGTCCTCACCATTGAGCTGAGTTTGCATAATCGGAACCAGTTTATTAAGACAATAGTGTTTTGTATATGATATTCCCGCAGGCGCTCCAGATGGGGTAACGATGATATACGCTCACTGTATAGAACAGAAAATGATGTTAGAACAAATGAAACTTCTCTGTATGAAGGAGAGGAGTTAGAGATGTCTGAAAAAAGGTGTGGACTTAAATGCCCTGCCATTCAGGGTCTGTAGAAAGCTGGGAACAGAAAATCGGGGATGGAATCGATTTGGACTGAATTTTCTTCAGACCGAATCTATCCAAAATCTTTTTCAGGAGATTTTCTCTCCTCTAGTAGCAGATGTATTTGGCCTTTGGTACTTGAGCGGGCCCAAAAGCAAACAGTGCCTAGTCAGAGGGGTCCCCTTTACAGACTACATTTTAGGGTTGCAGGCTCCATCTCTTCAACCAATTAACACAATTTGATTAGCTTCCTGATTTTCAAGACACAGAATACCTTTCTTAATCATGGAAATCCTTAGTTAGGGCTACCCATGGATATTTTATAGCAATTAATGTCTATATCAGCTAAGTAATTACCACGGGCCTGGCCGGGCCCCCCTTTTGCCCAGGCCCCATACACCAATCATGGTTGTTATGCTATGATGGCAGCCCTGTCCATATGAGGGCAAGCTGGAAAGCAAAAAAAAAAAAGGCAATTCCTCCCAGAGAACTGAACTGAACTGAAACTGTGGTTTGGAGATTAAGCTGCTTTTAAGAAAGAAATGAGGACGGCTTTGTATTTCTAAGGGTCGTGAAATCGAAGCTGGTTCTGAAGTGAACAGATCAAAGGGAGATTGGGAACGCTTAATTTAAGCATCTGTGATTAATACACTTACCAGTAACACCATCAATCCTTTCACACCATTTCTGGGAAGATTTCCTCCCTTTGCAGCTGTTTCTAACATTATACCATGGTGAACATAAAGGAAGGGGCCCAAATCAACCACAAGGATGGGCGAAAAGTCTAACTCATACATAGCACGCACATAGTACTGCCATACTGTGCTACATTGTGCTTTATTGTGGTATATAAACATTTTGCAATTCTAGATATTGCTGACCATTCTCTGCTCTGCCACCTTGTGGTCATAAATTGTACTGCAATCATTATTTTTCTTTTTTTCCAGTAGAAATATAAATCCACTGTAAGTATATCATTGCTACGAAAAACACATAATTAATGAAAATGTGGCTCCAGCTGCAGCCCAATACTCACATTAACTCATATAGATAATCTAGTCAATTACATCTGTGCTCTGTTTATGTGGATGATGGATGCCAATGTGCAAATCTGTAGATGCAGATTTAGAGGATTATGTGAATGCTGGAGTGCAGCTCATGGGGCAGTAAAGCTACTTGTGATCTTCTATTTAATAGGATTAGGACCATAACCTTGAGTGAGCCCAGTAACCTTGCAGTCATATAGGCTCCTGCATGGATTAGGGCATAATAAATCACAGCGTGGGACAGCTAAGAAGTCAGGCTGTTTGCAATTTTAGAGCATAATGAAGGATAACCAGGAAGGATTCATCATCCGCTCCCCCCGGGGTCTGGTACTTAAAAGAGACAAAGCTTTTACTGGGAAGGGGATGCAACTATTAGTAAGGGGTGAGATGTAGGTGACAATTCTGTCATAGGCTCTATAAGGCCAGTTTAACATCCGCGACATTCACTGTCAGAGTCTAAGCAAGCTGCAGGTCTCCTGACCTCAAAGGAGTTGTCCAGAATAAAATAATAAGTCTGCAGTCCCTCTATGTGTCACTGTGTCCCTCTATGTGTTACTGCAGACTTATGAATCGTCCCAGTGCGCGCAGTGTGCTCTGTGATGGTTCACTAGTTTCTGCAATATGCATTTTCCCGGCCAGAACTTGACTAGTGGGCACAGCCTCACTCCATACAAATGTATTGAGGGAGGCCACATCCACTAGACGGCTGAACCTAGTAGTCAGACGTACCCACTCCATACACATGTATTGAGTGAGGCCGCATGCACTAGATGGCTGTACCTACAAGTCGGACATGCCGACTCCATATGTGACGTCCCTGAGGCTTCTGTTGCCACAGGGTACTGCATCTCTCTTAAGATGTAGTACTCGACCTGGGTATGGAGGGGTTAATCGCTGGTGCTTCTCACATTCACACCACAAACAGTTAGGTGCTTTTCCAACAGGGAGATGGATTAGGGGAGGAGGGGTAGTGGCCGTCACGAGACATGGGACTTTCTCGGTCACTAGGACAGCCACCTGGGGGGCGGGCACCACTTGGGGAAAAGGGAAGGAGCATCTTCACACATAGTGAGATTGCCCCGGGCACAGCTTGGGGTGAGACGCACTTGGGGACCTCGGTTCACTCTCTTCTACCTCACACATCACAGGAGCGGCAACCGGGTTGCTTAAAGAACAGTGAGTAAAACACCTGGAACCCGCAGAGACTGTGTCCGCCTTTCATTCCCGGCGCTGCTGTCCTGTACTTCGGCGCCCACCATTACTACTCCTCTCATCATCCTCCCTGGGGCCCGCTCCATCTGTGGGGAGCAGAAAACACCTTAGCTGCTACTACCATCAGCCCCGGAGGACAGTGACAGCAGCGGCGTCTATTCCCTGGCTGCGTACCACAGCTGGCATCACGAAATCAAACCTCCATTACCACCCCCTTCTTTATTGTACACCTTGGGGCCACAAAACTGGGCAGAAAGGGCCACCCCATGACCTCCCCAGATCCAACATCACCAGGTCCGGCGACAAGTAACTTAACCCCCTGCCCCGTGGGTGCTACACATACACTAGGCTGTGCATGCACTACACATACACTAGGCTGTACATGCACAAGGCTGTGCCCACTAGTTGGGTTTTTGTTAGGAACATGCATATCGCACAATTGCGGCCAAGTGATTGCTGTTCTTGGCTCAGAAACCAGCCAATCCTTGCAGCGCAGTGTGTGCACTGGAGGATTCATAAGTCTGCAGTCACATAGAGTGAGACATAGAGGAACTGTAGACTTACCATTTTAGACAGGACAACCCCTTTAACTCAACAGCTTCATATATGCCTGAGCTGTTGAGTGCGAGTCAGGAGACCTGGGGCTGAAGTGAACATTAAGGTCCTACAGCACCGAAAACCGTGTTCGGGACGGGGTCCCAGACTGCAGATTTGTTGTGCCTCTCTCTGTTATTTTTTCTTCCTCCCTTAGGTATTTTCAAATAAAAGGGATTCTTAAAATATATGGAAGTACGCAGAGTCATGGGATTGAGTTATGGGTTTTTTGTTGGTACCTGATGCCTCCTCCTTTTTGTCTGACTCTGCACCCCTCCCCTTTCCCCTGTGGGGTGTTTGTAGGTTGGTTCTTTACTGGGCCTTATAGGCTGTGGTGCGCGTTTTCCCCTCCCTCTTCTCCAGCACCTTCCGCCCTCCCTCCCCTTTTATATGGTTTTTATAATCTGGTTGACATGATTTTTCTTTTGTTTAAAATGCAAGTCACAGCTGGGGGCGATGGGCAAATAAAATTGAGAATATGGACCCGGGGACGGACTTGTCCTCCTGAAGATGGGGGTACATACCATTTCGGAGTCCGGTGTTTTACTGTTTTAAAGTAATTTTAAATGGTTAAGCTTTCATAGAGATGATAAGTAAAATAAAGGTGTGGCCGACCTCGTCCAACAAAGAAACATGGTCTCTTGTCGGTTTTTGAGATTACCTAAGGGAGGTGAGTATATTGTTTAAGGGTTAATTATATCTGCAGTCATACTCAGACCATGAATGACAAATCTGTGAATCTGGCATAACATTATGTGTGCACAAATCTATGAATCTGGCCTAACGTTATGTGTGTTTGCCACCCCGCGACAGCCGACGAGCTGCTCGGACCCGGATCCGCAGTGGCTCGAGGGATCTCCGGATCCGAGGTGAGGTCGCGCGACTACCTCGGAAATAAAAAGGGGATTTTTGGTGTTTTGGGTGGTGAATGGGGTAAGGTTCGTGACGCCACCCACGGTGCATGGTAATGTGAAAGACCACCGCTGCAGTTGGGGAGCCCGGTGACGATGTTGATGCAGCAGGATGTTTAACCCCTCCGTGGGTAGGGGCTTGGTGTCCCGAGACCTGATGGTAGATGGATTGGAGAACCCGTAGGGGTGAAGGGGTATTGGGTACTCACACATTCCAAAGTCACTGACGCTGACACCAGGTAAACCAAACTCTTGGATGTTTTGCTTTTCTTGGTTGAGCACGCTGGGACCGTGCCCCTTTGGTGTTGCTGGTTGGTCTGAAGCCTTGTCCCTTGGCACTGTGTGTAACTTGGTGGATCCCTTTTGCCTAAGACTACTCAGGTCCCGCTCACCTGCGTGGCTAGCAAGGTGAGCCTACTCTCAGGGTTCACTCTTGGGATTTTCTAGACGGTTTTGGGAAGTCCTATCCCCCTTGTTGCGCTAGTACCCCGATTCTGGAGCGGGTGGGGAACGGTTCTTAAAGACTCCGTTCCCATCGGGTGAATTACTGGGCTGCGTGAAGCTACTTCCCAGCCTAGGGTCCGCGTACCCCGTCGTGCCCTGGCCCCTGCCCGGTTGTAGCACAAGGCAGCTGGCCTGCTCTCTGTAGCAGCACCGTGCCCCCTGTCACTACCACCTGCGACCGGGGTTCCAGCTCCTTCTGGCCAGACCAATGTTTGGCACCTGGGACGGGTACAGGAGCCCAGCTCTGCAGCGTGACCTGCACTATCACTTCTGCCTTACTGCTCAACTCTACTCCATTCTACTACTCACATCTCTGCCCTCCCTCTTCCATCCCCCATCTGGGTGGCCCTATTCCCTCAGGCTGCCCAATGGGTGGTTGGTGTGTGTGGTGCAGAGTGTTCCTCAGGAATTAAATTTACCTGTTGGTAGCAACAGCAAATTGACAGGCCCCATACCAAGGAGGAGCGGGTACCATGCAGAAGTGTGCTAAAATCTATGAATCTGGCCTAACGTTATATGTGCACAAATCTATGAATCTGGCTTAACGTTATGTGTGCACAAATCTATGAGTCTGGCCTAACGTTATGTGTGCACAAATCTATGAATCTGGCCTAACGTTATGTGTGCACAAATCTATGAATCTGGTCTAATGTTATGTGTGCACAAATCTATGAATCTGACCTAATGTTATGTGTGCACAAATCTATGAATCTGGCCTAACCTTATGTGTGCACAAATCTATGAATCTGGCCTAATGTTATGTGTGCACAAATCTATGAATCTGGCCTAACGTTATGTGTGCACAAATCTATGAATCTGGCCTAATGTTATGTGTGCACAAATCTATGAATCTGGCCTAACGGTATGTGTGCACAAATCTATGAATCTGGCCTAATGTTATGTACACACAGAGCTTTTCAAGGAAATTTCAGAACATAAACTGCTTTAAAACTGAGTGGAAACTCTCCTCAGAGTCTTGAGACGTCTCAAAAACTTTGAGTTTCTGCTCAATTTCTGTTCCAAAAACTCAGCAAAAAGACGTGCACATGGCCTAATAGCAATTTTAGCGAATAAGTGAAATTACTGGCATCACCGGTCTCTGCACATCAGCCTTTTCCTTATACACTGGGTTTGTATAGGGTCTTCAATGTTTGCCTAATTTGACAAATTGTAATCTTACAGCTGGGGTAATCACATTCAGCCTTTACTATATGCACTGAGTATTGGTGCTATGCAACTCAGAATGTATATATAATGAAGAGCTACCAGTCAGGTCCCTATTTAACCCCTCTGGTCTAATCATGTCTTAGGTGTCCCAAGGGGTTTTCAGAAGTTATTAGTGACCCTTTTTATTCCAAACCTGAGTTGAGTGCAAAGAAAATCTGTCAGCAGGTTTTTTCTATGTAATATGTAGCAGCATGATGTAGGGACAGATACCCTGTTTACAGCAATGTATCACTTACTGGACTGGTTGGCGCAGTTTTGACAGAATTCCTGTTTTTTTCGACTGCAGATGTAGCAGCGCTACAACTGCTGAGCTGTGTATAACCCCACACCACTGATTGGCAGCTTCTTGTGTACACTGTCACCAAGCTGCCAATCAGTGGTGGGGCCAGAACTTAATAGATTGTGTGGATTGATTGCACATGACACCTAGTCCTGCAGTGATAATCTCCTGCTGACAAAACACTTATTGTATTGAAATTACATCAAGCTGCTAAGGAAGTGACACATTGGTGGAATCAGATTCTATGCTCCTCCATTATGCTGCTCTCAGAATAAACAGCAATGAACTGATGAACCCATAAACTGTTTGCAGCAGAAATGTCGCACCAAAAACCGTGGTGTAAAATATGATGCCTTTATTACGCATTCATTTGAATGGGTGCAAAAACGCTTAAAAAATGCTGTGGATGTAGAAAAATGATGTGATCATGTTTGTGATGTGTTCAAATCTGCAAGAAAAAAACTAAGCAGCATGAGAGGTTTCATAAATATCGTTCAGTTTACCGGTTCTGTAAAACACTGCGTTTTTTGGTGTCCATATGGAAGCAACATAATACCATGGGGAAGGGACTACTGCTTCATTGGAAGCAGCGTGGGTTAATGGAACTCTGTACACACAACTCTGCCTTGTGCATGAAGCCTTAATATTTGACCATTAGGCCGAGGCCACATAGGGATTTCTGCGAGTCCTCGCATGACATTCAGCACACACTCACAGCACAGCGGGAGCCTAGTGTCATGCGAGTGTCATGCGACTGTGGTCCGATCGTGTGATCACACCACAGTTGCGGAGGGGAGGGCCGGCGCTGCGGAGGGGAGGGCCGGTGCGGCTGAGGCTAGTGCCAGCACTGCGGAGGGTAGGGCCAGCACTGCGGAGGGGAGGGCCGGTGCTGCGGAGGAGAGGGAGGGTTTTATCTCCCTGTCTCCTCCGTTTCAGGTTGACGCAAGAATCGCACTGCTCTCGCTTTACACCGATGTAATGCGAGAGCAATGCGATGTTTCTCGTGCCCCATAGACTTGCATGGGTGCAAGTGGAACAGGATTGTTTTGCTCTCACAGCATGCTGCGATTGTTTTCTCGGTCCGATTAGGGCTGAAACAATAATTGCTCATGGGAGCGGCCCTATAAAGTAATATTGGTCTGAGTGGAATGCAATTTTTTTTATCGCATTCCACTCTCACCGTTTTTCTCGCTGTGTGTGTTAAGCCTTAGTTTTTTATGTTACTTGTCAATGTTACTTTTTTTTTTTAAAGTGTTTTATTTTACTACTGTACTGTTGTAATACCCAGGATGTTGTTCTCACGTCCCCAACAACAGATGTGTACTAAGGTTTCATTTTGCTGAAGTCTCCAGAGGTTTTCCTGCCTGGCACCTGTTGCTTAGCTGACAACATGATCTGTGTCTGCATTATGTTCAGGAAGGTATAAAACCAGCATTTCATTGGGACATAAAACAGATTGTAAAATGGAAAGAAAGAAAGACAGAAAGAAAGAAAGAAAAAGAAAGAAAGAACAAAATAAGTAAAGAAAGGAAAAGGAAAGAGACAGAAAAAAAAATGAAAGAAAGCGAAGTAAAGAAAGAAAAGAAAGAAAGAAAGAAAGAAAGAAAAAAAGGAAAGAAAGAGAGAAAAAAATGAAAGTAGGAAAGAAAAGATGTAAAGAAAGAACAGATGGAAAGAAAAAAGGAAAGGAAAGAAGGAAGGAAGGAGGAATGAAGGAAGGAAATAAAGAGAAGGCAAGACAGGAAGAATGGGAAATGAAGGAAGGAAAGAAGGAAGGAAGGAAGGAAGAAAGAAAGAGAAAGAAAGAAAGAATCAAAGAAGAGAAAGAAAGAAAATAAAAGAATCAAAGAAGAGAAAGAAATAATTTTTTTGTAGTTTGATAATTTGAAGAAAACAGAAAAAAAAGAAACAACCAAAACTTTATAACCCCCCAGACATCTAAAGTTCATGTATTTACATGCAACACTCGGAACTTTTTCTCTTTTGAGATGTTTTGGGACTTTTTTCTTGTTCAACTTTTTGTCATCTTGTCATAGCACCAAGAATGAAGTCAGGACGATGCCAGTGTGGTTATAATTGCCTTTCTTGTAGATGTTACCGAACAGATCAGTGCCGATATGTGTGTTCTTATGATGCAGAAGGATTCCATAGCGTGATAGCCTCATCATCCTAAGGCACAAAATGATGTAAGAACATTTGTCGTATGATACACTGACGAGCGTGGGCGAGTCCCTAGGATAACGCAGGTGAAGGCCCCTTTCACTGCCATCTTGATGCTCTTTTGAAGCCTAGTCACAAGCTGAACTTCATAGGAGATTGTTATTTTACTACAGTTAGGTCCAGAAATATTTGGACAGTGACACAATTTTCGCGAGTTGGCTCTGCATGCCACCACATTGGATTTGAAATGAAATCTCTACAACAGAATTCAAGTGCAGATTGTAACATTTAATTTGAAGGTTTGAACAAAAATATCTGATAGAAATTGTAGGAATTGTACACATTTCTTTACAAACACTCCACATTTTAGGAGGTCAAAAGTAATTGGACAAATAAACCAAACCCAAACAAAATATTTTTATTTTCAATATTTTGTTGCGCATCCTTTGGAGGCAATCACTGCCTTAAGTCTGGAACCCATGGACATCACCAAACGCTGGGTTTCCTCCTTCTTAATGCTTTGCCAGGCCTTTACAGCCGCAGCCTTCAGGTCTTGCTTGTTTGTGGGTCTTTCCGTCTTAAGTCTGGATTTGAGCAAGTGAAATGCATGCTCAATTGGGTTAAGATCTAGTGATTGACTTGGCCATTGCAGAATGTTCCACTTTTTTGCACTCATGAACTCCTGGGTAGCTTTGGCTGTATGCTTTGGGTCATTGTCCATCTGTACTATGAAGCGCCGTCCGATCAACTTTGCGGCATTTGGCTGAATCTGGGCTGAAAGTATATCCCGGTACACTTCAGAATTCATCCGGCTACTCTTGTCTGCTGTTATGTCATCAATAAACACAAGTGCCATTGAAAGCCATGCATGCCCATGCCATCACGTTGCCTCCACCATGTTTTACAGAGGATGTGGTGTGCCTTGGATCATGTGCCATTCCCTTTCTTCTCCAAACTTTTTTCTTCCCATCATTCTGGTACAGGTAGATCTTTGTCTCATCTGTCTTTAGAATACTTTTCCAGAACTGAGCTGGCTTCATGAGCTGTTTTTCAGCAAATTTAACTCTGGCCTGTCTATTTTTGGAATTGATGAATGGTTTGCATCTAGATGTGAACCCTTTGTATTTACTTTCATGGAGTCTTCTCTTTACTGTTGACTTAGAGACAGATACACCTACTTCACTGAGAGTGTTCTGGACTTCAGTTGATGTTGTGAACGGGTTCTTCTTCACCAAAGAAAGTATGCGGCGATCATCCACCACTGTTGTCATCCGTGGACGCCCAGGCCTTTTTGAGTTCCCAAGCTCACCAGTCAATTCCTTTTTTCTCAGAATGTACCCGACTGTTTATTTTGCTACTCCAAGCATGTCTGCTATCTCTCTGATGGATTTTTTCTTTTTTTCAGCCTCAGGATGTTCTGCTTCACCTCAATTGAGAGTTCCTTAGACCGCATGTTGTCTGGTCACAGCAACAGCTTCCAAATGCAAAACCACACACCTGTAATCAACCCTAGACCTTTTAACTACTTCATTGATTACAGGTTAACGAGGGAGACGCCTTCAGAGTTAATTGCAGCCCTTAGAGTCCCTTGTCCAATTACTTTTGGTCCCTTGAAAAAGAGGAGGCTATGCATTGCAGAGCTATGATTCCTAAACCCTTTCTCCGATTTGGATGTGAAAACTCTCATATTGCAGCTGGGAGTGTGCACTTTCAGCCCATATTATATATATAATTGTATTTCTGAACATGTTTTTGTAAACAGCTAAAATAACAAAACTTGTGTCACTGTCCAAATATTTCTGGCCCTGACTGTATATTAAACATATAAGAACAAGCAACCAAAGTTGCATTCCCTTGGAGATCAAAAACATTAAGTGAAATGTAATCAAATAAGTTTTTAAAAATAAAAAAAATGAAAAAAAAACAGCTTTATAGTTTGAATCATCCACTTTTTGCTTGTGCAAGATAAAAAAAATAAATAAAAAAAAGTTTGGTATTATATGGAGTAAACACAATAGAGAGTTTTTTCTCTGTATGATGGTTACCACATGGATTAAAAAATGTTTATATTTTGATAAAGAAAAAACACATTGAAAATCAGCACTTCATTTTTTTAGCGAAATGCAGTTTTTACTCAGCAAAAAAAATGTAATGCAGTCGAAATGTCATATATAGCCCATAATAGTGTTAATAAAAAACCTCAGCTAGTCATACAAAAAACAAACTCTCATTCAGCCTCACATGGCTATGTCATTGGAAAAATAAAAAAGGAGTAGATCTTGAAGTAAAGGTGCGTAATAAATGAAACCACTACTTGGACAACCCCTACTCAGTCCCCATGTTCACCTCTGTAGAAATAAATAAGCCTATACTCACTTTTGCTGCAGCCATGGTTCCAACAATGTCCTAGGGCTCAAGTGACATTGTTAGGACACACGAGGCCCGTGACCAATCCTCGCCAGCATCTGTCTTCCAGCCTTTGGACATTTGAGCATGATGTGAGTGCTGCGTTTAATTCCTGCTCAAATGTCCGAAGGTGGGCCGCACCGGAGGTGAGTATAGGCTTATTTATTTTTCTGGAGCAAACAAGGGGGATGAGAAGGGGTTGTGAAGTAGTGAACAACCCCTTTAAAGAGGGCCAGATCAAAACTGGCAAATTTTGTTCTAATTTTTTTCCTGATACTCCCCTGAGCATTAAATTTTTTTTTTTTTTTGTAAATCAGCCATTCAGTTCTAGAGATATGGGCCTATTTATTTAGTGCTACATTTGTGCTGTTATGCAGGGTAATCATTATGAGCAGCCTAAAGACACGCCCCCAGAGAATCTGTGAGCCACTCCCTAAAGACATGCCCCCAGAGAATCTGTGAGCCACTCCCTAAAGACATGCCCCCAGAGAATCTGTGAGCCACTCCCTAAAGACATGTCTCCAGAGAATCTGTGAGCCACTCCCTAAAAACATGCCCCCAGAGAATCTGTGAGCCACTCCCTAAAGACATGCCTCCAGAGAATCTGTGAGCCACTCCCTAAAAACAAGCCCCCAGAGAATCTGTGAGCCATTCCCTAAAGACACACCCCCAGAGAATCTGTGAGCCACTCCCTAAAGACATGTCTCCAGAGAATCTGTGAGCCACTCCCTAAAAACATGCCCCCAGAGAATCTGTGAGCCACTACCTAAAGACATGCCTCCAGAGAATCTGTGAGCCACTCCCTAAAAATAAGCCCCCAGAGAATCTGTGAGCCACTCCCTAAAGACATGCCTCCAGAGAATCTGTGAGCCATTCCCTAAAGACATGCCCCCAGAGAATCTGTGAGCCACTCCCTAAAGACATGCCCCCAGAGAATCTGTGAGCCACTCCCTAAAGACATGTCTCCAGAGAATCTGTGAGCCACTCCCTAAAAACATGCCCCCAGAGAATCTGTGAGCCACTCCCTAAAGACATGCCTCCAGAGAATCTGTGAGCCACTCCCTAAAAACAAGCCCCCAGAGAATCTGTGAGCCACTCCCTAAAAACACGCCCCCAGAGACTCTGTGAGCCACTCCCTAAAGACATGCCTCCAGAGAATCTGTGAGCCATTCCCTAAAGACACACCCCCAGAGAATCTGTGAGCCACTCCCTAAAACACGCCCCCAGAGAATCTGTGAGCCACTCCCTAAAAACAGGCCCCCAGAGAATCTGTGAGCCACGTAAAACTCAGCACTAAATAAAAAGGCCCATATTTTGGAACTGTAAAGCGGATGTTAAAAAAAAAACAAAAACAAAAAGTGCAACATTCAGGGAAACAACTGGAATAAAATAGGAGAAAAAGCTGGTCACTTTTGAACTAGTGAAAGATTCCCTTTAATGGGGTTAAATACTATTTTTTGTTCTTAATTGAGAAACAATCAAGGTCTACAGGATACTTTCTTATGACAAAATGTGTGGTGTATAAATTAAGTAGTATAAAAGGCTCTGCTCAACCACCAATGTCTGTGCTCAGAAGTAACCTGTCACATAGAGTTTCACACAAATTTCGTCGACTGTCATGGCGGGATCAGGATCTGTTCACATTGCAGATTCTAACACTTCACCTTATGGTTTCTCTGGTGTCTGGAATCAACACATGCTCATCCACCTGCTGTGTGCTGATTCGTAGGCAGGAAAGGAAGAGTTACTCTCTGCTGGTCTGCTTGCTCCTAGTATCACATGTTGTGGGGAGGCCTATCACATTTGCTCCCCTCCTATTTATGCTGGTTGAATCCTTCCACCCATGCCAGCTATAGTTTTGGCTTTGTTGGTCTGTGAGGTGTGGTGTCCCAGACTTTCTTGTGAAAGTTGTGTTTATTGCTTGGTGCAGTTGTGGAGTTTACCCATGTTATTTTATAGCTTCCTTCCTGCTCTTATTCTCCTGAATCTCTTCAGGGTACCGTCTCGCTAAACGACGTACCAGCGATTCCGACTACGATACGAATTGGTCAGGATTGCTGGTGCTTCGCAACATGGTCGCTAATGAGCTGTCAATCAGGCATATCTCACCAGCGACCAGCCACCAGCGACTCCTGTAACGATGCTGCGCTTGGTAACCAGGGTAAATATCGGGTAACTAAGCAAAGCACTTTGCTTAGTTACCCGATATTTACCCTGGTTACCAGGGTACACTGCTTGCACAGAGTTGGTGCTCGTTGGTATCCCGCCGTCAAACACGTCAATGTGTGCTGCACAGCGGGAGACCAACGAGCAAAAAATGAACCAGAACAGTGTGTAACGATCAGCGATTTCACAGCAGGGGTCAGGTTTGTGCTTAGTGTCACACACAGCGAGATCGCTGATGAGGTCACTGGTGCGTCACAAAACCTGTGACTCAGCAGCGATCTCGTTATGTGAGAAGTACCCCTTAGGCCCGTTTCACACGTCAGTGAAAAACAGTGACGATTTTCACTGGCGTGTAAAACACGCACATGTCCCTGCGTGTGCCGTGATTCACGACACACGTGGGTTGTCTAAGTGCAATCCGGGCTCCGTTCTCCGTGATTGCACTTAGAAAACAACTCACCTGCGCCCGCTCCCGCTCTCCATGGTGCTGATCGCTCCCACGGTGCAGCATCCGGCCGGCGGTGACCCCCGCAGCAGCTGCTTCCGGGTCGGCTGTGTCGCGCATAATGAATATGCGCGACAATAATGAGCCGGTTTAGAAGCAGCAGGGAGAACGGGCTGCAGAGGACATCGCTGGATGCCGGGTGAGTTAAAATGTTTTTTATTTTAAAATCACGTTTTTATCTGGCACGTGTTTCACGGATCACACCACTGCGTGGTCCGTGGGACATCAGTGATGCCAGAAAAAAATGGACATGTCTCCGTGCGGCAATCACGCACACGCGGGTACGCCGCACGGAGACACGTGCAGTGAAAAATCACTGATGTGTGAGCAGACCCATTCATTATAATGGGTCTGCGTATGTCAGTGATTCTGGTACGTAGAAAAAAAAGCACAAACGTACCAGAATCACTGACGTGTGAAAGGGGCCTTAGGCTGTGCAATTTATGCCTCACTATTGCCTCGTTTTTTGGTGCAGATTTTTGCCATAAACTACACGTCTTACCTTCTCCCAACAAAGTCTATGAGACTTCAGAAATACTGTGCGCATGTTTCTTTTTTTTTTTGCTGCAATTTTAGATTGACAAAAAATCTGCAGTATGTCAATTCTTTGTGCATTTTTTCCCCAGTGTTTTTTTTAGCATGTCCGGCCATTGATTTCACTAAAAAGTCTGCAACACACAAAAACATGGCAAAAACAGGGCAAAACATAGCAAAGATGCATGCTGTTTTGTTGTGTTTTCTGGGACAAGGTGCATTTTCTTGTTAATACATTTTCTGCAGTGTGTGGACATAGCCTTATTGTCTTAACCTTTGTGTGTGCATGCTATGTGACAGAGTTTTGGTTTTCACCTTGTCTGTCTTTATCTGTGGGTTTCATCACATTCCTGTCCCATCCCGGCCTGGAGAGAGGGGGAGTCAGATCAGGACTGGGCAGGAGCAGGGCCAGGAAGGAGACTCAGGCATCTCCACCATCAAGAGTAACCCTAAGGTTAGGGATAGCATAGAGCCCCCTAGCTTGAGGGACAGTTTAGGAGCCTGTTATTCCATAGTCATCGTGGTATAACCAAAAACTAAATGTATGACTAAATGCACACAAAATTAAATGACAACAGGATTATTTTGCATAAATGCAATAACTGTTTATTTTTTATTGTGTTAATTACAGTAACCATGAAACTCAATGTTTTTACTCCACTTGAGCCTTTCTCAAGGTTTTATCTTAATGGTTACTTATTCAGGAATGTTAGGTGAAAGGTGTGCATTACTGAAGCAGCCAGTGTGTGTGGACATTGTCCAGCGAAGCAGGTTGTCTTCACCGGACAATGTCCACATATACCAGCTGCTTCAATAAGGTGTACCTTTCAGGGTTATGGCATTTACTTGAGAGAATCCCTTTCTCATTTAAGTTTGTGTGCCAAAGTTCATTTATTTTCACACAATGTGTGGTGTGTGACAAGATACAGTTATACAGCTATGTTGTGAGCTGAATCAGACATCAAGAGAATCAGTTTTCACAAATAGACGGCAATTAGACTAAACTGTACAGGACTGAGAACTGTGTCAGGGCTACGTGTATTATGTAACTCAGGTTATTGAGTTCAAGTCGTTTGGCAACAGACACAACTTCTATATAGCTACTTTATTCTTATCAATGATTCATACCGCTATATACAGAATATTCTTCCATTGGATTAATCTAATCTCAGGCACATTCTATAATATATGCTGTTTAGTGCCATCCTATATGGACAATATACAGGGTATGTGCTATGATGAGCATCATGGTCTCGTTGTGGACAGGCCAGCTGTAAAGCCATAATCTGCCCCAAATCACAGACCATTAACACTTAATATTATAAGATTATTGGAATATTTTACAACTTTTGGGTGTAAGGGGCCAGTCCATCTCTGCCCCAAAAAACTGAAGTGAGTTTTTGATTAGTGTAGTACTACTATTACTACTACTACTACTACTACTACTACTACTACTACTATACTATTACTACTACTACTGCTACTATTACTACTACTACTACTACTACTACTACTACTACTACTACTACTACTAATTATTTTTTTTATTATTATTATTATTAGTAGTAGTATAATGATATTAATAATAATACAAATAATAATTATTAGTAGTAGTATAATACTACTACTAACAATAATTAGAATAAATAATTATTATTAGTATTATTATTATTATTAGTAGTAGTATAATGATATAAATAATAATACCAATAATAATAATATTGTTATTAGTAGTAGTATAATAATAATAAAATATTAATTATTATTATTAGTAGTAGTATAATGATATTATTAATAATACCAATAATAATAATTATTATTAGTATAATACTACCACTACTACTACTACTACTACTACTACTACTACTACTAATAATTATTATTATTATGACAGTAACAATAATAATTATTATTAGTAGTAGTATTAATATAATAATAATAATAACAACAATAATAATTATAATTATTATTACAGTTCATATTTATTAATTCAAGCTTTTAGCTGAGGAGTTTAAAAAATAAAATAATGGGATGTCATACCCTTATTGTCCACCAGATGTCACCTTGCAGGCTTTACTTTAGCTCACAGTCGCACATGGCATGAGTTTTCATCTCTTCTCAGTGACATATAAAGACTATTGCATAATATTAGTGGATCTTTTACATTATTTGTAATTATTTCTTCAATTTCTTCTAATTTATATATTTTTAATTATGTTTACTTTTTGCACTATTTTGTTCTTTTATTTGACAGATTTTATAGATTTGTATATTTATATTATTAAGCGGATATTATTATTATTATTATTATTGTTTATTTATAGAGCACCATTGATTCCATGGTGCTGTACATGAGGGGGTTACATACAGAATACATGTACACGTTACAATAGACAGACTAGCACAGGGGGAAGAGGGCCCTGCCCTTGCGGGCTTACATCCTAAAGGATTTTGGGGAGGAGACAGTAGGTGGGGTGTAGGTGGGGCGGCAGCTCCGCACGGTGGTGGGGCGGCAGCTCCGCACGGTGGTGGGGCGGCAGCTCCGCACGGTGGTGGGGCGGCAGCTCCGCACGGTGGTGGGGCGGCAGCTCCGCACGGTGGTGGGGCGGCAGCTCCGCACGGTGGTGGGGCGGCAGCTCCGCACGGTGGTGGGGCGGCAGCTCCGCACGGTGGTGAAGCAGTGAGGTCATTGAAGGTTATAGGCATTTCTGAACAGATGAGTCTTTAGGTTCCGTTTGAAGCTTGCGAGTGTAGTAGATAGTCTGACGTGTTGAGGCAGTGAGTTCCAGGAGACTGGGGATGCTCGGGAGAAGTCTTGGAGTCGGTTGCATGAGGAGCGAATGAGAGAGGAGGATAGAAGGAGATCTTGGGAGGACCGGAGGTTACGTTTTGGAGTGTAGCGAGAGATTAGTTCAGAGATATATGGAGGAGACAGATTATGGATAGCTTTGTAGGTCAGTGTTAATA
Source organism: Anomaloglossus baeobatrachus (assembly GCF_048569485.1). Taxonomy (NCBI): domain Eukaryota; kingdom Metazoa; phylum Chordata; class Amphibia; order Anura; family Aromobatidae; genus Anomaloglossus; species Anomaloglossus baeobatrachus. The sequence continues at coordinate 73,489,109 of NC_134356.1, forward strand.
ATTTGAATTGGATACGGTGGAAGATTGGGAGCCAGTGGAGGGACTTGCAGAGAGGAGAAGCGGGGTGGTATTGAGGAGAGAGGTGGATCAGTCGGGCAGCAGAGTTAAGGATGGACTGGAGAGGGACGAGTGTGTTAGCAGGGAGACCACAGAGGAGGATGTTGCAGTAGTCGATGCGGGAGATTATGAGGGCGTGCACTAGAATTTTTGTAGATTGGGGATTGAGAAAAGGGCGGATTCTGGAGATATTTTTGAGTTGAAAACGGCAGGAGGTGGTGAGGGATTGGATGTGCGGTATGAAGGACAGGGCAGAGTCAAAGGTCACTCCGAGGCACCGAACTTTGGGTGCTGGGGAGAGCGTGATGTTATTAATTGTAATGGATAGATCAGGTGGAGAGTGCAGGGGAGATGGAGGAAAGATGATCAGTTCAGTTTTGGCCATATTGAGCTTTAGGAAGCGAGAGGAAAAGAAGGAAGATATAGCAGATAGGCACTCTGGGATTCTGGACAGCAGAGATGTGACATCTGGACCAGAGAGGTAGATCTGAGTGTCGTTGTGTCGTGTGAGAGTTATAAATATATAGTCAGCAGAAGACACATGCCAAGTTCAAGGATTTTCTCATAGCAATTGTGTAGCACAGAGCTTTGAGAGCTGTAGGTTACGAATGTGATTTTTTTTCCCAGCGTATCAGAATTTTCCCACGAGGACCATCATTTTTCAGATGTAGAAATGTGAAAATTGTTCCAGATTTTCTCCATAGTGTAATGTGCAACATCTGTGCCAAATGTCACAGGATGACGGCTCAGCGGTCTTATAGCAACGCGATCATTATTCTATATTCTCATGGGGAAAGAAAGCAAATTACACACTGTAGGACAAAATGCCACCTACATATATAGAAACAGGAGGTGAGACAAGAAAACTCCATAATGAAGTACATATGTACCAAAGAGACAGCGAGAGGAGGCCAGCCCCATCTGCTTCCATCCATTTTATTATTTGGTGATAAGAACCGATGTTCAGGACTCTAATAACCACATTGTTAACTAGTATGGGGGTTGAGAATTGGTGATTGACCACAAAACAAGCACCAAATCCTGTCACTCGTCTACACGTGTCCATCTCTATATATTTGCTCTTTACTTGAAAGATCCTATGATGCGTAGGCGATAAGAAATACATGATTTCATGATACTCTGTCACCGGATGTATACGCTACATGTATCTGTGTGGCCACCTAAGGATTGTGATGTGAGTTGCAGCCTGTAAAGAGTTTTACTAAAATGTTGCAATATTGCATTAAATTTATTTTTGTGTGAAATTGTAGTCCTTAACCAGGTTCAAGAAAAGGAAGAGTCCATCCATTCATCCATCCACGCATCCATCCATTTATCCATCCATTCCTCCACCCATCCATTCATCCATTCATCTACCTATTCATTCATCCACATCCATCCATTCATTCATCCACCCATTCATCCATTCATCCGACCTATTCATTCATCCATCCATCCATCCACCCATTCATCCATCCATCCATCCACTCATCCAACCATCCATCCATTTATCCATCCATTCATCCACCTGTCAGGACCGGGAGGACTGGTGGACCCAGGAGGTGGATCCTCTGGACCGAGCACCCCACCAGGGGCAGAGTACACGGCAGCCGGAGCACTGGCGTGACCGGAACGGGAACCGTGTCCCACAGGGGACGTGAAGAACACAGTCACTGGGGTCTCGGGGTTCCAGGGCACAGGCGTGGCCGGGTAAAAAAGACAAGCAAGAGTCCAGGTAACGGGACACAGCATAAGGGGACCTGAGCACCTAGCTTTCAAAACTAAGTTTCAAGACACGTTGATCAGGCCCCGCCCACATGGAAAGGCAAGTATTATATACCCAGCACAGCCCTATGTCATTTCCTGCTTCAGGTGTGCTGGGCCTATAAGACCAGGAGAGTGGGCGCGGCCTGGTCCTATACAGAACCATGAGGCCAATACTCAGAGTCAGACTCCTGAGACCAGGAGCAGGACTCAGGGGAGCAGGAGCGGGAGCGGCAGCCATGACTGGTGGACACATGGAGTGGATCAGTGGGTAAGGAGTGGTGCTGGGACACGGGGAGCGTGACAGTACCCCCCCCTCTAAGCCCCCCCCTCCGAGCACAGAACCCCAGGGGCACCCCGGATCGAGACACCGGACCGGGACCCAACGCAAAGGCGGGGAAGGACCGCTGACCCCGTACCGCCTTCTTAGCCGCACGGCGCTTAGCCGATCTATCAGCAGTGGCAACGGGGGCAACGGGAAGAGGAGGACCGACAGAAACAGGACTGGCATCGTGGAGGACCGGCCCGAGCGTCTCGGACCGGGCACAGGACAGTGACTCATCCCCGGTAGCCAGTGGCATCAGAGTCTCAATCGTCAGGGACGGTGGAACGACGCTGGAGTGCGTCGTCACTTCTGGTTCCGGTGGTACCACAGGCACAAGTGCTAGGATCTGTGGTACAATGCTGGACTGCGTCATTTTCTCCTCTTCTTGTGACATAATAGGGTCAGGTGCCAGGGGCTGAGGAACGGGCTGTAGACAGTTATCATGGCACGAGGGACTCCAGCGAGAGATTGCGCCAGAGCGCCAACTGATGTCAGGGTCATGGAGTTGTAGCCAGGGCAGACCCAGCAGGAGTGCAGGAGTCATTCTTGGGATGACGTATAACGCAATAGTGTCAGTGTGCAGGGCACCAATACAAAGTCTCACGGGTTCGGTGGTGTACCGGACAGGTTCGTATAGTGGTTTTCCGTCCACGGAGGCGAACCAGAGGGGTTTTGCAAGCGGGATGACCGGTATCCGATAACGGTCCATGGTAGCTTGTAGGATGAAATTACCCGCTGCTCCCGAATCAATGTGAGCCTCTGCCGTGAACTGGGTTTTCTCGGTCGTGACCTGGACAGTCTGTGTAACCGGGACTGAAGGGATTCCGGTACCAAGGGTGGCGGTTCCCACCATCCCTTGGACTTGGGGTCTACCTGGTCTCTCCGGGCAAGAACGAAGCAGATGTGTACCGCTTCCACAATAGAAACACAGGCCCCGGGCAAGTCGCTCTGCTCGGCGTTGTTCAGCTTGGCTCAGTCGGTCGATTTGCATTGGTTCAGGAGTAGAATCGCAGAACGGCAGTGGCGGGGGAACGGAAGACCTCTGCGGAACGGAGATATGACGGATTGGTCGCTTCTCCCGGGATACTTCCTTGGTTCGCTCTTGGAAACGGAGGTCAATCCGGGTGGCTAGGGATACCAAAGCATCCAAGGTACGGGGAACATCACGACCGGCTAATTAGTCCTTAATGCGGCCTGACAGGCCCTCCCAAAAGGCTGCCGTCAATGCCTCGTTGTTCCAGCCTAGCTCGGAGGCAAGCGTGCGAAACTGGATGGCGTACTGGCCCACCGTCAGGGTTCCTTGGCGTAGCCGGAGGAGCGAGGAGGTAACCGCGGTACTGCGTCCCGGTTCATCAAAGGTACTTCGAAAAGCCTGAAGGAATTCCCGGATGTCGGTCGTCACCGGATCCTCGTTCTCCCACAACGGATTTATCCAGGACAACGCCTCGCCTTCCAGGTGGGACATCACAAAGGCTATCTTGGCTTGGTCGGAAGCGAAGAGGTGCGGGAGTAATCTGAAGTGCAGCGAGCACTGGTTCAAAAACCCCCGGCAGTTCTTAGGGTCCCCAGCATAGCGAGGCGGTGCAGCGAGGCGGAGTTGCGAGGCCACAGAGACAACGGGTTCGGACGTAGTCGCTGTTCGCTGAGTTGACGAGGTTGAAGCGGCGGTCTGTAACGTATACAAACGGCTGTCCACAGACATCAGGAACTTCAGTATGCGGTGTAAGGTGTCACGCTGTTGCACCAGTTCCTGGCGTAGTTCAGCCAGCTCAGACGCTTGTGTTCCGGCGGAATCCATGGCCTGATCAATCTGTCAGGACCGGGAGGACTGGTGGACCCAGGAGGTGGATCCTCTGGACCGAGCACCCCACCAGGGGCAGAGTACACGGCAGCCGGAGCACTGGCGTGGCCGGAACGGGAACCGTGTCCCACAGGGGACGTGAAGAACACAGTCACTGGGGTCTCGGGGTTCCAGGGCACAGGCGTGGCCGGGTAAAAAAGACAAGCAAGAGTCCAGGTAACGGGACACAGCATAAGGGGACCTGAGCACCTAGCTTTCAAAACTAAGTTTCAAGACACGTTGATCAGGCCCCGCCCACATGGAAAGGCAAGTCTTATATACCCAGCACAGTCCTATGTCATTTCCTGCTTCAGGTGTGCTGGGCCTATAAGACCAGGAGAGTGGGCGCGGCCTGGTCCTATACAGAACCATGAGGCCAATACTCAGAGTCAGACTCCTGAGACCAGGAGCAGGACTCAGGGGAGCAGGAGCGGGAGCGGCAGCCATGACTGGTGGACACATGGAGTGGATCAGTGGGTAAGGAGTGGTGCTGGGACACGGGGAGCGTGACACCACCCATCATCCATTCATCCACCCATCATTAATTCATACACCATCCATCCATTCATTCATCCACTCATCCACCCATTCTTTCATTCATTCATTCATTCATCCACCTATTCATCCGACTCATTCATTCATCTATCCAGCCATCCATTCACCCATCCATCCATCCATTCATCCATCCATTCATCCACCCATTCATTTATCCACCATCCATCCATCCGTCCATCCACTCATCCAACCATCCATTCATCCATCCATCCATCTATCCATCCATCCGTCCATCCACTCATCCATTCATCCACTCATCCATCCACCCATTATCCCTTCATCCACCATCCATCCATTCATTCATCCACTCATCCACCCACTATTTAATTCATTCATTCATTCATTCATTCATTCATCCACCCACCCATCCATCCATATACCCATCCATCATCAATCCATCCATTCATCCACCCAGTATTGGTGGAAAATGTAAAGGAAAAGGTTAATACAGTGGAACCTTGGATTATGAGCCTGATTGGTTCCGGAAGTGAGCTCTTAAACCAAGTTACTCTTATATCAAAGGGGATTTTTCCATAGGAAATAATTTAAACACAGGCAATTCGTACCACAACAGAAAAAAATATTTTCTGTGTTTATACAAACTTATTACAGTAATACAATATAATGTACTGTATTTATATACAATTATTACAGTACACTAATACAATATATTGTACAGTACAGGAAAAAAACATATAAAGCAAATTAAACCACTTTATCTTACAATAAAATTGTTGGTGTGCGGGAGGTACAGTACAAGCAATGTGCTGTACTGGTTAGCAGAAAGAAAGTACAATAGTATATCCACAAATGCAAATTGATAGACCTGCTGTATAGTATATACTGTACAATGGTATACTGTATACAGTATACAGTACATATGTACAGAAAGTTACCTCCAGAGCAGGTCAGAGCCTGGTGAAAGGACAGAAGTGTGCACGGTGAGTATTTGCTCTTCTTGCAAAGCATTGCTCTTAAACCAAGATACAAATTTGTAAAAAACTTTGGTTGTCTTGCAAAACGCTCTCAAACCAAGTTACTTTTAAACCAAGGTTCCACTGTACTTTTTTTTAAAATAACTTTTTAACCCCCCAAAGGACCACTGAAATACATTTTAAAACATGTTCTCGTGTATGTAATGTTATTTTTAGATATTGAACATATGGGTTTTGTAGCTACAAACAGAATTTCAGACTGGCGGTGGCTTTCTTTCTTTCTTTTCCTGCTTTTTTCAAGTTTTTTTTTTCATTTATTTCACACATTGAAATAAAAGAACTTCAGAGGTAGTTCAACATTAAAATCACTGTTTAATATTGCTGATCTTTACTGTAACTAGGGCTGGTATGTTAGCCCCAGTTACAGGGAAAATGTATCTTCCTGTGTCCACTGCAAAGCCACAACTACTGCTCCCACTGAGCACCCAGAAATCACATGAGGACAGAAGGAGAAACAAGTGTTTCTGCTTTGTAATCTGTTGGCTCTGTGCTCATATATATAGCGTTCAGGAAGGCAGAGATATTAACAAACCATCTCTGCCTTCTCTATGAGTCCAGTCGTATCTGACAGCTGCCTGCTCATTCCTGCCTGTACACTATCTCCCTTCATTGCAGGGTCATATGTGTGCCGGCCTGATATTTTAGGTTGTTGGGTGGTCCACAAGAAGTTGAAGTAGATTTATCATCAGAATACAGAATGTTGTCCTATCTAATAGCAACATACTATAGGAATAGGTCTTCTCTCCTATTTGTCTAAAAAAACCCTAAAAGTATTTTGCAATTTGGTTAAGAGGATTGATCAAAGAAACAAAGAAGACCAAAGATCAAAGAACCAAAGCGCTGCTGAAAACCTGATGGACCCATTATTATTGAATCAGTGATATTTGCCAGGATTCATTCAGATCCAATAAAACATTTAGTTATTCAACATTTTCTACCTCTAGTTAGTGTTCTGTTGTGTTTTCATTTTGGCAGGATTAGTCCACATTTATTGATGGCTTTAAGACCTAAGTGTTAGAGACTGTATAAATACAAGGGGAAAAAATCTGAACTATGTGCCTCTCATAGTGAAGCCTTGTAGTTTACGAGCTTCTGAGAGAGCCAAGACATCTGAAGTATCCTGGAGGAATGGAGCTCATGAAAAAATGTTTTCTTTGGGAAACGCACATGTTGTTTTTTCCATTCTTGACTCCCAACAGACGAGTGTTAAAGGTCTCCAGGTCAGGCCCTCTGGGATTCTGGTTATTCATTAGGACGGCATCCTCTGTAGAGTTTACAGAAAAGAGAAGAGATATGAACAAGGCTGTAAGAAGTGAAATCAGAGTGTTAAATCATTTCTACATGTACAGAATTGAGAAATGAGACCATTTTCAGACATACCAGATATCCCTTGTGTGACATCGGACTCTAATCGGTCCCTCTTCTGCTACAACCATCAACAATTTGCTATTGTGATACAGCTCTCTAGACTTTTGCTTCACTTTTGTGATATTGTTGCTTTACAAAAGTCATTCAAGTGACATCTGTCTTTTGCAGTATTCACAAATGTGGGGGGTGAATGGACACAATCTGCCAAATGTAGCAACAATGCCCCAATAAAAACACAAAAGTGCAATAAAAACAATGACTAGATGTGTCCGTCTGCCTGGCTCTGGTATCTACAAGCTATAAGGCAATTGTACTTAAAGGTAAAAAAGCACTGGAAGTTGGAGTATCCCAGTTCTATAGTGTGAAACTACACAGAAGACTGGAGCGAAACATGAAAGGGAAATCTTATGGGTCAGAGGACAGAGGCAGGACCTGTGGTAGCAGGGGTGGACATAACATTGGTGCAGCCTGTGCAGCCACACAGGGGCCCAAAAGGTCAGGGGACCCATTTCTACCTCCAAGCCAGTTGGACTTGTGCATTATAATGAGATATTGGACTGTAAAGGGCCCATATAGTGTTCTTGCATCGTTGTCATTTTCTGTCTGTGTCCACCAGCGCATAGTAGCTAAGAGGCGAGCAGTGAAAATGGACAATGCACTCAGCTAATTACCGCGCTTGTGCTCTTCCATGTTGAATAAGCCACTGTCAAACACATCTGTTGTCTGCTTATTACCCTTAGGCCCGTTTCACACGTCCGTGAAAAACACTGACGTTTTTCACTGGCGTGTAAAACACGCACATGTCCCTCCGTGTGCCGTGAATTATGGCACACGTGGGTTGTCTAAGTGCAATCCGGGCTCCGTTCTCCGTGGCCCGTGATTGCACTTAGAGATTAACTGACCTGTGCCCGTTCCCGCTCTCCATGGTCCTGATCGCTCCCGCGGTGCAGCATCCGGCCGGCGCTGACCCCCGCAGCAGCTGCTTCCTGGTCGGCTGTGTCGTGCATCATGAATAAGCACAACAGTAATGAGCCGGCTCAGAAGCAGCAGGGAGAACAGGCTGCAGAGAGCGTTGCTGGAGCCGGGTGAGTAAAAATGATTTTTATTTTAGAAGCACGTTTTTTTCTGGAACGTGTTTCACGGATCACACCACTGTGTGGTCCGTGGGACATCAGTGATGCCAGAAAGAAATGGACATGTCTCCGTGCGGCAATCACGGACACGCGGGTACACCACACGGAGACACGTGCAGTGAAAAATCACTGATGTGTGAGCAGACCCATTCATTATAATGGGTCTGCGTATGTCAGTGATTCTGGTACGTTTAAAAAAAAAAGCACAAACGTACCAGAATCACTGACGTGTGAAAGGGGCCTTAAAGGGATTGTCAATTACTTTTACATTGATGGCCTATCCTTAGGATAGGTCTTAATGCTGAATTTCGGAGCTGCTCCATCTTCTCATAGCGGCCGCGGCCGGGTACTGCACATCCATTTTTTTGTTTACCTACAATGTTAGCTTAAGCCTCTTATCTTTATCATTAGTAGGTCTCAGCAGAGCATTACTTAAGGTCCAGTCACACTAAGCAACTTACCAGCGATCCCAACAACGATAGGGATCTCTGGTAAGTTGCTAGGAGGTTGCTGGTGAGATGTCACACTGCTACGCTCCAGCGATCCCACCAGCAACCTGACCTGGCAGGGATCGCTGGAGCGTCGCTACACAAGTTGCTGGTGAGCTCACCAGCAACCAGTGACCAGCCCCCAGCGCCGCGTGGAAGATGCTGCGCTTGGTAACTAAGGTAAATATCGGGTAACCAACCCGATATTTACCTTGGTTACCACCGCACAGAGCTACACGTGCAGAGAGCAGGGAGCAGCGCACACTGAGCGCTGGCTCCCTGCTCTCCTAGTTACAGCACACATCGGGTTAATTACCCGATGTGTGCTGCAGCTAAATGTGCACAGAGCAGGGAGCAGCGCACAATGCTTAGCGCTGGCTCCTTGCTCTCCTAGTTACAGCACACATCGGGTTAATTACCTGATCTGTGCTGCAGCTAAATGTGCACAGAGCAGGGAGCAGCGCACAATGCTTAGCGCTGGCTCCCTGCTCTCCTAGCTACAGCACACATCGGGTTAATTAACCCGATGTGTGCTGCAGCTAAATGTGCACACAGCAGGAGCCGGCACTGACAGTGAGAGCAGCGGAGGCTTGTAACAAAGGTAAATATCGGGTAACCAAGGACAGGGCTTCTTGGTTACCCGATGTTTACATTGGTTACCAGCCTCCGCAGAAGCCGGCTCCTGCTGCCTGCACATTTAGTTGTTGCAGTCTCGCTGTCACACACAGCGATCTGTGCTTCACAGCGGGACAGCAACAACTAAAAAATGGCCCAGGACATTCAGCAACAACCAACGACCTCACAGCAGGGGCCAGGTTGTTGCTGGATGTCACACACAGCAACATCGCTAGCAACGTCACAAAAGTTGTTCGTTAGCAGCGATGTTGCTAGCGATGTTGCTTAGTGTGACGGGGCCTTTATAGTCTGATTCCGCCCCCCTCTGTGATTAGCAGCTTCTGTCTATGGAAATGTGCACTGAATGCCTGGTGTGGGTGGAGGCAGCTCCCAGAGCACTGCTACATACAAAATCTAAAATCTTTCACTGTGTTAGAATGGCTGCAGCCACTAATCTAAGTGACACATCATTGAACTCAGGGCCTCTTTGACTACATCATGCTGCTCTCATATGAGGTAGCAAAAACTTGCTGCAGATTCCCTTTAAACGTATTGCATCATGAAAATTTTACCATATCTGTGTAACAGTAACAGTGAGTATTAGAGGAGATTACGGGGTGGAGAAGAGGATGTGTGCAACACTTAGCATATGATAGAATATCTTTTTACTTTTCATACTGTTTGCTATACTACAGATAGAGAAGTCCTATGAGACACCAGATCAGGCAACCAGCCCATTCTTCATTAAAGCAGCAGAACAATGGGTTTAAACAAATACTTGGTCAAGAAACTGTCGACACGTTGATATAAACACAGATCATTCAGAAGAAATTTCCACAGTCTAGAAGAATGTAACTTGTTACTCAGAAGGCCGGCGATTTCCTGCTTGTCCTGTTGATGAAGGCCATCTGCTGACCCTCTCCTTTGTCTCGGAAAACAGATCCCTCTGTTACTCATCCGTGTAAATATCCTATTTCCTTACACCGCCACATTATATTTCCTAATGACTTCACAGCGGAAGAGGCCACAAGGTAGTCATTGAAAGAGTTAAAGCAACTACATTATTAATCAATAAATTTGATGAAATAATTATCCAAAAACAATTCAATCAGTAATAAAAGTATAACTGATGAAGAAATTGGGATATAGAGACAGCTACTATTTTAGGGTGTGATACATGCACACACTTGTGTTTGTACTCCTCACCTGGTTGCCGTCACACGCGCTTGACACCATCTGAACCAAACAGGTTTAATCTTGGTCTGATCAGACCACAGGACATGGTTGCAGTAATGCATGTCCTTAGTCTGCTTGCCTTCAAACTCTTAGCTGGATTTTTTTCTGCATCATTTTTAGATTTTTAGGCTTCCTTCTGGATGACAACCATGCAGACCAATTTAATTGCAGCATGTGTCGTATGGCTTGAGCACTGACAGGCTGACCCACCCACCTCTTTAACCTCTGCAACAGTGCTGGCAGCACTCATATGTCTATTTTGAAAAAACAATCTCTGGATATGACGCTAAGAATGTGCACTCAACTTCTTTGGTCCACGATAGTGAGGCCTGTTGTGAGTGGAACCTGTCTTGTTAAACCTCTGTATGGTCTTGGCCACCGTGCTGCAGCTCAGTTTCAGGGTGTTGAAATCTTCTTATAGCCTAGGCCATGTTTATGTACAGCAACAATTCTTTTTTTGAGATCCTAAGGGGTACTTTGCACGTTGTGACATCGCTACTGCGATATCGTCGGGGTCAAATCGAAAGTGACGCACATCCGGTGCCGGTAACGACGTCGCAACGTGTAAAGCCTAGATGCACCGATAAACAATCGCAAAAGCGTCGTAAATCGGTGATCTGTGTAGCGTCGGACATTTCCATAATGTCGCACCAATAGGAGATACGATGTTGTTCCTCGTTCCTGCGGCAGCACACATCGCTGTGTGTGAAGCCGCAGGAGCGAGGAACATCTCCTTACCTGCCTCCACCGGCTATGTGGAAGGAAGGAGGTGGGCGGGATGTTTACGTCTTGCTCATCTCCGCCCCTCTGCTTCTATTGGCCGCCTGCCGTGTGATGTCGCTGTGACGGCACATGACCTGCCCCCTTAGGAAGGAGGCGGGTCGCTGTCCAGAGCGACGTCGCAGGGCAGGTAAGTGCGTGTGAAGCTGCCTTAGCGATAATGTTCGCTACGGCAGCTATCACAAGATATCGCATGTGCAACGGGGGCGGGTACTATCGCGCTCGGCATCGCTATCATCGGCTAGCGATGTTGCAGCGTGCAAAGTACCCCTTAGACAACTCTTTGCCATGAGGTGCCATGTTGAACTCCCAGTGACCATTATGAGAGAGTGTGTTAGCGATAAAACCAAATTTACCACACCTGCTCCCCATTCACACCTGAGATCTCGTAACACTAATGAATCACATGACACCGGGAGAGAAAATGGCTAATTTGGCACAATTTGACCACTTTAACTTAGGGGTGTACTTACTTTTATTGCCAGCGGTTTAGGCATTAATGGCTGTGTGTTGAGTTATTTATAGGACACCAAAATTACAAGATGTACACTGACTACTTGTACATTGTATCAAAGTGTCATATCTTCAGTGTTGTCCCATGAAAAGATATAACAAGTTATTTACAAACATGTGAGGGGGTGTACTCTCTTTTGTGATATACTGTAAGTGCCAAGGAAGCTATATAACATGCTGCATTAGTAAAAAGGTTGTCCTCTATTGTTAGTGCATGATTTTACATTTTTCATCCATACTTCTTTCACTTCTATCATGAAATTGCCCCACGTTTCTCCTTTCTACCGATCTGGTGACATAGCTCATACCTCTTCTCTATTTCACTTACACTTAAAACTTGGGTCAGAGACATCAGTGTAATTAAGTGAGACTTGTCATAAATAAGTGAACCGAGATCATGGTCTTCATGGTATGATGAAGTGTGGTATACTTGAGCCTCACCACCCAGGATCTATTACGTGACACCTATGTTACATTGACCACACAAGTACAGATGCGATGGATCTGGTTCTGGTCAGTGTGTGCAATGTGCTATGGATGTGCTGCTCCTTTGAAAAGCTCACATCGTCTGGAAAAAATCAAGCTAATTATACATCACTCAGTATTACAGTATGTTTTGTATTAATGACGTCATATACTGGATATACATTCTACTTTCTTTACTTTGCACGTGACCTAAGAATGTTTCCAGCGTCTGCCACGAGGATCATGTCTTTCATTACTGTAACATGAGTCATGTAAAATATAGTGGAACCTCTAATATATCAATCGTGTTTCCGAGAGGTTTTCTTTCTAAGTACGCTGCATTTGGGAAGGGGTGGTGTCACTTTTTAGTATGAGACCAAAGTTTGCATGTTATATATGAAAATAGTCACTATTCACCAAAACATATGAATTAAGCTGCTCCACTGTATTATTGTGAATGTGAGCTTTACCCAATACATGCTGTAATGTCTACAGTATTGGGACATGTGCACAAAATGCCGGCGTCACACAGGACGATATATCGTGCAATCGCATGAGCAATCGCACCCGCCCCCGTCGTTTGTGCGTCACGGGCAATTTGTTGCCCGTGGCGCACAAAGTCGTTAACCCCGTCACACGCACTTACCTCCCAGACGACATCGCTGTGGGCGGTGAACATCCTTTTCCTGAAGGGGGAGAAACATTCGGCGTCACAGTGACATCACACAGCCACCGGCCAATAGAAGCGGAGGGACGGAGATGAGCGGGACATCCCGCCCACCTCCTTCCATTGCCGGCGGGACGCAGGTAAGCTGTGTTCGTCGTTCCCGGGGTGTCACACGGAGCGATGTGTGCTGCCTCGGGAACGATGAACAATCGGCGCGCAGAAGGAGGAACGACATTATGAAAATGAACAAAATGTCAACGAGCAACGATAAGGTGAGTATTTTTGCTTTTTCACAGTCGTTCGGAGGTGTCACACGCTACGACATCTCTAATGATGCTGAATGTGCATCACGAATTCCGTGACCCCACTGACATATCGCACGATATATCGTACCGTGTGACGCCGGCATTAGACTTGCAGCAGCTTTTATAACATACCATTCTAAATCCCAATATATTGCAGAGAATAATATAATAACTGATAACCAGCATGGATTCATGAAAGATAAGTCGTGTCTAACCAACCTGTTGGGGTTCTATGAGGGGGTAAGTGCAAACCTGGATATTGGTAATGCAGCTGATGTGATTTATTTGGACTTTGCAAAGGCATTTGATACTGTACCACATAATAGCCTTATACTAAAGCTCTAGAAGCAAGGACTAGGGGAAGCTATATGTAACTGGGTAAGGAATTGGCTAAAAGATAGGAAACAAAGAGTAGTCATAAATGGTACATTCTCTAAATGGGCTATAGTCAGCAGTGGGGTGCCGCAGGGATCTGTGCTAGGACTGATTCTTTTTAATCTCTTTATTAATGACCTTGTGGATGAGATTGATAGTAAAGTGTCAGTTTTTGGTGATGACACCAAACTATGTAGGATATTAAAAACTGACCTTGATAGTACAATAGTACAAAATAATCTGGATAAGATGTCGGAATGGGCAGATACTTGGCAAATGAGATTTAATGTTGATAAATGTAAAGTAATGCATCTAGGATGGAGTAATCCTATAGCTGCGTATACATTAAATGGAAGTAAACTCGGGACCACAGAATAGGAGAAAGAGTTGGGATTCTAGTTACAAATAAGCTGAGCAGCAGCACTCAATGTCAGGCAGCTGCTGCTAAAGCAAACAAGATTTTTAGAGTGCATAAAAAGAAAGATTAGATCCCGTGATCCCAACGTATTGTAATCCCTCTATAAATCCCTGGTAAGGCCATATCTGGAACATGGGATCCAGTTTTGGGCTTCACATTACAAAAATGACTTTCAGAAGTTGGCAATTGTTTCTACTCCTCTGTCCTACCCTCCTTTATAATTAGGTTTGCCACATTCAGTGGTGCAGGGACTGTTTCTCATTTTGTTGGATCTATATTGTACTTGGATCTATATTGGACAAAGAGTTCAATCACTAGCATAGATTGGAGGCATTGGTGTAGAGGCTGGACAGATTGATGGAAATATCTGAATCCACTTTTACCCTGAGACAGCAAATGTGCTGCTTGGGAGTCATTGTAGAACCAACCACAGAAATGGCAATACTGGGTAGGTTTATGTAGGTTGGGAAGGATATATTTATGTAGGTTAGTTGAGGGAAGAAATATAAGAAGTTCAGATTTTGAAAGATTCAATTTTAGACAAAGGGAGAACATAATGTTAGGGCAGTGGACAGACAATCGCTGTTATTTTTCAATAATGCGGGGGTGATGTTACTGAAAACCTACCTAACACCTTATATCAACTTTTCTTCTGTCATAGCACTGATAGCTGCCCTGTACTGCTCCTTCCCCTACACTGCCTGCCTCTTCCTCCACAATTTCCCCACTTATTTTTCTTGTGTTCAGGAGTTGCTTTGAGCAAAACAGATATATGTGACTCATCTCTATACAGGATGTGTCAGGGAGGGGCAGCACAGCAGACCTGACAGTGTTGCGAGAGAAGAACTGATAGAAGGGTTTGTAATGTGACACTGCTAAACTCAGATGTGCTGCCCCTTCTCCCACAATGACGTTATCTGAAAGGTGTGAGTCATTTGTGCTTTATATCCAGTACTTTCTAATCATGCTGGAGGATAGACCAGGAGATCAGAGCTATATCACTACTTCTCTCACACACTGACAAACCTAAGCTATGGTGGGGTGAGTTCTTTTTCTGCTGTGTTGCTGCCTGTTTATGATTAGGCAACTCATATAGGGAGAAGTCCAGGCCCCAGTGAAAACTGTCTGATTACACCCACTTGGACATACTAATACTTAGGCTACTTTCACACATCCGGTTTTTGCTCTGCGGCACAATACGGAACTCTGCAGAAAAACCGCGTTTTTTTTTGCCGCCGGTTGCAGGTTTTTTTGCATAGACTTACATTAGTGCCGTATTGTGCCGCATGGGCTTGCGTTCGGTCCGTTTTTTTCCGCATGCGGCAGATTTAGCCGATGCCGCGAGCGGATCGAACATTCCCTGGCACGTTTTTTGCTCCGGCAAAAAAAACCGCATCGCGCCGCATCCGGCCGCTGCGGCGCATTTTTCAATGCATACCTATGTGTCACGGCCGGGCGGTCGGGTAGACCCAGGAGGTGGATCCACTGGACCGGACTCTAAGATGGTGGTAAGGAGTCCGGCAGCTGAAGCACTGAAGGGCGGCAGAACAGTCCGTGCAAGTGAGGGCAGCGGAGGAGTCCCTGGGACCACGGAGTCACAGATGGTGGTACTGGTGACGTAGCTCAGGTTCGGAAGCCGAGATGATAGTAGGCGGGGTCCGGAACCTCTGGAGCGGGATGACGGGTCACCGCAGGGATCCGAGATGGTACGGACTGTCAGTTGGCAGACGGACAGCGTGCGGGGTTCAGGACACGGCAGACTGGATGGCGCGGCAGGTACGGCTCTACAAAGAGAGATAGGTGAGTATAGGCACATAAACACCAGGAGACCTGACTCCTAGCTCAGGGAACACGAAGATCAGGCCCCGCCCCCTTGGACAATGACCCCCTATATACCCTGTACCTGTGCAACCTCATTTCCTGTTAATGGACGCTGGCCCTTTAAGAAAGGGTCAGTGACCGCGCGCGCGCCCTAATGCGCATGCGCGCCGCCCGAGTGCCAGAAGCCAGGGAAGGAGGCTGCGAGGAGGACGCAGGGGAGCCGGCCAGGTCCAGGGAAGCTGTCGGGCGCCGGGATCGGGGTCCAGGGACCCTGGGACGGACGGGATCCGGTGGCTGGAGAGCGGGGAGCGTGGCAGGTGAGCCGGGGAGCGGGGGTGAGGACCCGGGAAGCGTGACAGTACCCCCCCCCCCCACGCCCCCCTCCCCGCAACCGGGACATGAAGGCACGGATAAGAGGAGTGCCCACGTTCTCCCTGGGCTCCCAAGACCTATCCTCAGGACCATACCCCTCCCAGTCCACCAGGAAGAACTGCCGACCTCGTACGGTCTTCATGGCCACGATATCCCTTACCGCATAGATGTCATCATCGGCAATAGGTGGAGGAGCCGGACTGGCAGCAGCGGAGAAAGGACCAAGGACAACCGGCTTGAGCAGGGAGACGTGGAATGAGTTGGGTATCCTCATCGTGGCCGGGAGCTGTAGCTTGTAGGATACCTCATTGATCTTGCGGAGGACCTTAAACGGCCCGATGTAGCGAGGACCCAGCTTGTAGGACGGTATCTTCAATCGGATGTACTGGGAAGCAAGCCAGACCAGGTCACCAGGAGAGAAACACGGAGGATCCAGACGTCTCTTGTCAGCGTGTTTCTTCATCCGCTGGGAAGCGCGCCCAAGGGACGCCTTGACAGAGTCCCAAATGGTAGCAAAGTCACGGACAGCAGTATCAGCAGCCGGGACATCCGATGAAGGGGATATAGGCAGTGGGACGGCGGGCTGAAGTCCGTAAACAACATGGAAGGGTGATTTGGAGGATGACTCACTGACGTGGTGGTTATGGGCGAATTCAGCCCAAGGCAGAAGCGAGGACCAGTCGTCGTGATGGGCGTTGACATAGTGACGTAGGTATGAGGTCAAGATTTGATTGACCCTCTCCACTTGGCCATTAGACTGAGGATGGTAAGCAGAGGAAAAGTCCAGAGTCACTCCCAGATGTTTGCATAGAGCCCTCCAGAAGCGGGAGGTGAACTGGGTTCCTCTGTCGGACACGATGTGGGATGGAAAGCCATGCAAGCGAAAGATGTGAGGTATATAGGCTTCCGCGAGTTCCTGAGCTGAGGGCAGTCCGGCCATAGGAACGAAGTGGGCCATTTTGGAGAATCGATCAACCACGACCCATATGACTGTGTGCCCGGAGGATAATGGCAAGTCCGTAATAAAGTCCATAGCTATGTGTTGCCACGGGACTGAGGGTATCGGCAGAGGCAGAAGACGGCCATGGGGCAAGTGGTTGGGCGTCTTGTTCCTGGCACAGGAGGAGCAGGCAGAGACAAAAGCAGCGACGTCCGTGCGAAGGGATGGCCACCAGTAATGGCGTACAATCGCACCCCATGTTCTCTTCTGGCCTGCATGGCCGGCTGTTTTTGATGCATGACCCCAGTGTAACACTTTTTGCCTGTCGGTCTCAGAGACATAGGTCTTCCCGGGCGGTATCTGGGCTAGAGTGACAGGGGCCACCGGAACGATGTTGCTAGGACAGATGATGGGTTGGGTAGTCGCTTCCTCCTGCTCCATGGGCATGAAAGACCTGGACAAGGCATCAGCGCGTACATTCTTGTCCGCGGGTCGGAAGTGAAGCTGAAAGTCAAACCTGGCAAAGAATAAAGACCACCTGGCTTGCCGTGGGTTCAGTCGCTGAGCGGACCGCAGGTATTCCAAGTTCTTGTGGTCAGTGTAAATTATCACGGGATACACTGCACCTTCCAGGAGGTAGCGCCATTCCTCCAGTGCCAGTTTGACTGCCAAGAGCTCTCGGTCCCCGATGGTGTAGTTGCGTTCAGACGCTGAGAAGCCCTTGGAGAAGAATCCGCAAGTCACCATCTTCCCGGAGGAGGATTTCTGCATGAGCACTGCTCCGGCTCCTGAGGAGGAGGCATCCACCTCCAAGGTGAACTGGCGGTTTAACTCTGGACGGTGGAGTACAGGAGAGGAAGCAAAAGCTCGCTTCAATGAGCCAAACGCGGCGTCGGCCGCAGGCGACCAGTCCTTTGGATTTGCCTCTTTCTTAGTCAAAGCGGAAAGTGGAGCAGTCAGAGCAGAGAAGTGAGGGATGAATTGGCGGTAGTAGTTGGCGAATCCCAGGAAGCGTTGGATTGCTTTCAGTCCAGAAGGGGGAGGCCAGTTGAGAATGGCGGAGACCTTCTTGGGATCCATCTGCAGTCCAGTCTCAGAGATGACGTACCCCAAAAAGGGGAGTGTAGACTGCTCAAAGACACACTTCTCATACTTTGCGTACAGGCGATTCTCTCTCAATCTTCGTAGAACCAGCTGTACGTGCTCTCTGTGGGTTGAGAGGTCCGGAGAGAAGACAAGGATGTCATCTAGATATACTACCACACAGGTGTAGAGGAGGTCTCGGAACACGTCGTTCACCAGTTCTTGGAAGACGGCAGGAGCATTACACAGGCCGAAGGGCATCACGCAGTACTCATAATGTCCATCGCGCGTATTGAACGCGGTCTTCCATTCGTCACCAGAGCGGATGCGCACCAGATTGTAAGCACCCCGAAGGTCCAGCTTGGTGAACACACGAGCCCCCCTAAGTCGGTCAAACAATTCGGGGATGAGCGGCAGAGGGTACTTGTTTTTGACTGTGATCTGATTCAGACCCCGGTAGTCGATGCAGGGGCGTAAATCGCCCTCTTTTTTCTTGACAAAGAAGAAACCTGCTCCAGCAGGAGAGGAGGACCTCCGAATGAATCCCCTTGCCAGGCTCTCTGAGATGTAAGCAGACATAGCCCTTGTTTCGGCTGGAGATAAAGGATATATCCGTCCTCGTGGTGGCGTTGTTCCAGGGAGCAGGTCGATGGCACAATCGTATGGACGATGTGGCGGCAGTACCTCGGATTCCTTTTTATCAAAGACATCCGCAAAGGTCCAATAGGCCGAGGGCAGCCCCGGTAGGTTCTCAGGAACCAGAGGTTGTCGGATGGGTTGTGTGGATTTTAGACATCTCTCATGACACGAAGAACCCCAGCGGGTGATGTCGCCTGTACCCCAGCTGACTGATGGTTCGTGGGCCCGTAACCATGGAAGACCCAGCAGGATCTGATGGGACATGTGAGGGAGGACGTAGAAGGCGATGGTCTCGGTGTGAAGAGCACCGATCCGCAGTTCAACCGGCCTGGTGGTCCAGGAGATGGTGTCAGAAAGGGGTCTCCCATCTACAGAGGCAATCACCAGGGGCTTGTTGAGTGGAATAACAGGCACTTGGTATTTGTCCACGGTGGCTTGCTGGATGAAATTGCCTGCTGCCCCGGAATCGAGGTAGGCCTCAGCCGTGAACCGCGTCTCTCCCGTTGTCACTTGCACGGTCCATGTGACCGGATCAGAGAGAGTCCCAGCACCTAGGGTGGCCTCTCCTACCAACCCTAGGCTTTGGAGTTTCCCGGCCTTTCCGGACAGGAACGGAGGAGGTGTGTGTCCTCACCACAGTAAAAGCAGAGGCCCTTAGCGAGCCGCTCTGCTCGTCGTTGTTCGGACTGCCGTATCCGGTCAATCTGCATGGGCTCGTGGACGGGAATCCCAGCGGTAGAAGACTGAGGTACGGAGGTCTTCTGTGGAGGAGAGGGATGCCGGACTGGACGTCTCTCCCGAGACAGCTCTTTGGAGCGCTCCTGAAAACGGATGTCTACTCGAGTTGCTAGGGCAATCAGGGCATCTAGGGTGGAGGGCACGTCACGGCCCGCCAACTCGTCTTTGATGCGGCTTGAGAGACCCTCCCAGAAGGCGGCTGTTAGGGCCTCATTATTCCAGCTGAGTTCTGAAGCCAACGTGCGGAAACGAATGGCGTATTGGCCCACCGTCAGTGTTCCTTGACGCAAGCGGAGAAGGGATGAAGCAGACGCAGAGGCGCGTCCCGGCTCGTCAAAAGTGCTGCGAAAGGCCTGCAGGAACTCTTGAAGATCCTTGGTCATAGGGTCCTCCTTTTCCCACAAGGGGTTCATCCACGCCAGCGCCTCGCCCTCCAGGTGAGACATTATAAAGGCGACCTTGGCTTGGTCAGAGGCGAACAGATGTGGCAGCTGCGTGAAATGAAGGGAACACTGGTTAATGAAGCCCCTGCAGGTCTTGGGATCTCCAGCATAACGAGGTGGTGAAGCCAACCGGAGTTGGGAAGCACCCGACGAGGCTGCCACTGGTGCGGGAGCCGTGGATTGTCCATTGGAGGACCTGGGTGCCGCAGGCGTCATGGAAGCTTGTAACGTGTACAGGCGGGTGTCCACGGAGGTCATAAATTGCAGCATGCGGGTCTGGACTTCACGCTGGCGTTGGAGTTCCTCTTGCAGGGCCAATAGTGCTGCAGCGGGATCCATGGCCTGATCTTACTGTCACGGCCGGGCGGTCGGGTAGACCCAGGAGGTGGATCCACTGGACCGGACTCTAAGATGGTGGTAAGGAGTCCGGCAGCTGAAGCACTGAAGGGCGGCAGAACAGTCCGTGCAAGTGAGGGCAGCGGAGGAGTCCCTGGGACCACGGAGTCACAGATGGTGGTACTGGTGACGTAGCTCAGGTTCGGAAGCCGAGATGATAGTAGGCGGGGTCCGGAACCTCTGGAGCGGGATGACGGGTCACCGCAGGGATCCGAGATGGTACGGACTGTCAGTTGGCAGACGGACAGCGTGCGGGGTTCAGGACACGGCAGACTGGATGGCGCGGCAGGTACGGCTCTACAAAGAGAGATAGGTGAGTATAGGCACATAAACACCAGGAGACCTGACTCCTAGCTCAGGGAACACGAAGATCAGGCCCCGCCCCCTTGGACAATGACCCCCTATATACCCTGTACCTGTGCAACCTCATTTCCTGTTAATGGACGCTGGCCCTTTAAGAAAGGGTCAGTGACCGCGCGCGCGCCCTAATGCGCATGCGCGCCGCCCGAGTGCCAGAAGCCAGGGAAGGAGGCTGCGAGGAGGACGCAGGGGAGCCGGCCAGGTCCAGGGAAGCTGTCGGGCGCCGGGATCGGGGTCCAGGGACCCTGGGACGGACGGGATCCGGTGGCTGGAGAGCGGGGAGCGTGGCAGGTGAGCCGGGGAGCGGGGGTGAGGACCCGGGAAGCGTGACACTATGGAGGCCAGATGCGGTGTGATGCGGAAAAAAACACATCCGGTCACCGCATGCGTTTTTTTACACTGCGCATGCTCAGCAGCATGCCGCAACCGGAAAAAAACGGACGGGCCGCATGTAAAAACTTATGCAAAGGATGCGGTGTTTTCGCTGCATCCGTTGCATAGTTTTCACAGCCGGATTGAGCCGCAGTGCTCAAACCGGATGTGTGAAAGTAGCCTAAAGTTATTAGGTGTCAAATATTTTAATTGTTAATATCTCTGTAATAGAGAGGTGAAATAAAAAAAAGATAATGTTTTATTCAGCTCTGCAGCCATTTTCACCTGTCCAATTCAACATGAAAAATTTGGTAAAAAGTTCACTTTAATGCCAGAGGAAGTTTGGACTCTGCAGTTGTGGAGTCAGGAAAGGTTTGATAACTTTTATACACATCAGAACTCAATGATCCCAGTCTATAAGTTTACGTGATCTCAGTGGTGGGCGCAAACACAGGAGGGCCTGTGTGCAAGAACCAAATATGGGCCATTTTGCAATCCAATAATAGGTCTGTGTCAGAAGATATTTGCTGATTTTGTGGTGAAAGTGGATCCCCTTAGCTCCCTCTTGGGCTTATGTCTGGCTGCACAGACTGCACGATTGGCGAGTCCACTTTTACGTGGTCTCAACTTCATGGCTGAGTTGCTGGCATTCTTTTCACTTTTCAGTAATACCACTCACAATTAATGGTGGAATTTAAAAGAGGGAAGAAATGTCATGAATAATGATGGGCAAACCCAGACTGTAAAAGTCCGGATTCGTGCGGTTTCAAATGTATTCAAGTGCAGGACCTGGCGTTCTCAGAGAACTCCGGGTAATGATTTGGTCCAGGCAAGTCGGGAAATAAAAAAAAAAAGGAAAAATAAAGAAAATAATGAAGCAAGTGCGCTACACTTACCGAGTCTCCGGCACGACTGTAACTGCTTCCGGGCCTCTCACTCTTCTTCCGGGGCCGCTCATTATCACTAATCCATATTCACTGCTTCATTCGCCCACCGACAGTCCTAGTGTCTGTCATTGGTTGCAGTCAGACGCGCCCCCAGCCGATATGACAGCATTTGACTGCAACTAATCACAGACCCTGTCTCGAGTCACTATCATGATGTAAAAATAAATAAATTTATTTAAAAAATAGTCATAGGGTCCCCCATATTATGATACCCAACACAGATAAAGCATATGGCTACAGGCTGCAGCCCCCAAGCGTGCACTTATATCAAAATAGGACGATCCACAAGCGGTATTTTTTTTAACTTATTTAAATAAATAATTTAAAAAAGCGTGTGGTCCCACTCAATTTTGATACCCATCCATGATAAAGCCCAACAGCTGGGGGCTGGTTTTCTCAGGCTGGGGAAATCCATTATTATAGGGCCCCCCAGCCTAAAATAGCAGCCTGCAGCCACCCAGGATTGTCGTATCCATTAGATGTGACAATCCTGGAACTTTACCTGGCTCAGCTCGATTTCCCTGGTGTGGTGGCAATCGGGGTAATAAGGTCACAGCTGCCACTAAACCCTAGATTAGTAATGGGGATTGTCGATGAGTCCCTCATTACTAAACTGTTATGGAAAAGCTCAGTTTGGAGCTGGCCAATTTTCTGATAATGGCCTTGGCGGGGTGCTGCACATTTACATCCTATTGATTTGAATGGGAGGTGGATGTGTAGTGTCAGTTGGCAGGGCAGCTCCAGAACTGAGCATTTCCTGCTGCCGCCACCGGCACCATGAACAACTCATCGGTAGGGGTTCTGGGTGTTAGACCCCAGCCAATTAAGGATAGGCCATCAATGTAGTGGACAACCCCTTTACCTATGTATAAAAAGCCATAAAACCTTAGTCACATGCAGTACCTAATTTTTTCCACCAGATGGTGCCATTGGCAATGGTTGGAATTTTGAGTTTAAACCTGTGACAGATGTTGTAATGTGCCTTTATAGATTTAGGTTTCATCCCTGCCGTTTCCTAGACAACGTGGAATCACAGGATGCTTATAAATGTAGCATTAACCCCTCACTCCCCTCCCCACGGCAGGCAGGAAAGGAAGGAATCGTCTCAGTTAGCAATTCCCTTTTCCTCTTCCCTCCTTACTCTTTGTGATGACAGATTCAGCTGCAGCTTCCTGTCATTCCGGGCGTCACTTGGCAATGGCGGGGTCGGTTCTCGTCTTAATAAGGACATAAAGGAAGGACAACGTAAAAAACAACAGCTGCTGCAGCGCGGGAATATGAGGGTTACTGCTATGAAATGTCGTTAGCACTGGGTTTTTCTCGTCTATTTACGAGTCTCCTGTTGCGGCGCAGACTATGGGGGTGGGGACTGTGATCAACCTGGAATCTGAAGGTTCCATCTTGGAAGCTTTTCTGTGCAGAACAGGAGCGCGCTGTTATATTTCATGGCTGTTAACACGCAATCTGTGACTTAATCCTTCTGGCAGGCACAAGAATCTGCACTTTATTGTGGTCCTCTATGGTCCTCCATTGTCACTTCTGAGAAGCTGATGGAGCGTGCCGGTGCTCGGCGGGTGATAGATTGTCACAGCATTAAAGCGGGTCATCATTGCTCCTTCCAAATAAAAAAATCCTAAATCCTCAAAATTCTCACCATTTATGTTTTTTTTAATCTGTATTTGGCATTTCCTGTGGAAAATGAATACAGTCCGTCACATGTGACACGAGAGGACAATGCTGCACTTTATCCTCCCATTTAGGATCAATAAAACATGAGCGGTGTGATAATTCGATTAAAAACAGGAAAAGATTTATCCGAATGGAGGAGCCGGGGACGGGGGCCTCGCAGGAAGCCACAATTTCCACATATTAACATATATAAAGCGGAATAAAAAATGGATCATGATGATGCGGCAACAAAAGAAACATCTGGGTTTTATTTAGCTGTTATGTCCTATTGATTCCAGATTTGCAGTCAGCCTTCTTTGTCTGTACAAATAGCCTGATTTAGGGCTAAGCTCCAAGGAATTATCCTGTGCACAGCTCTTATAGTCTTATGTTACGTTGTTTTGCATGATTTTCTGGGATAGAAAATGTTTTATATTTGCTTGGCTATATAAATAAAAAAAACCTATAAGATAAGACCCAAACACCACCTTTCCCCCCCTAGAAAGACACCACACAGTTCTTTATAAGTTAAATTACTTTTATTTTCACTTATTCACTTTTGGAGAGGCATAGGGAAAAACACTCTCATCTTTTACTTTGGCATAAATTTTGGTCGAAGCTTTCAAATTAGGCATTACCAGCCAACACCACGGGGTTTTGGGAAATTTTCCGCCACTGGCCGTCCGGTGCGGGTATTTCACCACCATTTTTCCTACCCCTTTCGCTGCTGCGACTTAACACAGAGACGCTCCACAAAACTCATAAAAACAAAGGGGAGGGAGGGTGGGAAACAGGTCCGGGTTCTGGAACAGAGAGACCGGAAGCTGGGCAGCGCAGTGACATATATCCGCGAGGCGGGGCAAGAGCAGGTCATACCACAGGAGCGGGGGTAGCTGGTGAGTGTCTTTCCAGGGGGAGAAACCACCTAAAAATTAGCATAGAGGGCCTGCAGTCAGGTGGCAGCATCTCAAATTTTGGCTGCAGTGCCCCTCAGACTGCCAGGACCCAAACATCACCTTTTCCCCCCTAGAAAGACACCACACAGTTCTTTATAAGTTAAATTACTTTTATTTTCACTTATTCACTTTTGGAGAGGCATAGGGAAAAACACTCTCATCTTTTACTTTGGCATAAATTTTGGTAGCAGCTTTCAAATTAGGCATTACCAGCCAACACCACGGGGTTTTGGGAAATTTTCCGCCACCGGCCGTCCGGTGCAGGTATTTCACCACCACTTTTCCTACCCCTTCCGCCAAGGAGCAGCACAGCGCTAGCAAGCTGCGACCCCCCCAAAAAAACCACAGTACCTGAGCCATCTCCTCGCACATTCCCACTACCAACACATCCGAAACAGCATCATTGAAGATGCACCCGCTCCCTCATAAGGACAGCAAAGTTAATACCTTCCAGCTGGCGGTACCACACCAACAATTTTTTTTTTTTATATATTTTACAGAATCAACTTAGGTTGCCCGTGCGCCAAGGACAGCTCCGTAACACATCCTTCCTTAGATACGTTCCAATATGAGCTGAAAATCACCTCTGGCTGGCCCATTTTAAATTAGGAAAATAACAGGGAAAGTTGTACATCTCTGACCGGATGAGGGTACGAGGCGGAGCGCAGCTAGGTGGCAGGAGACCAGATCTGTGACGCCTACTTGGGTCGCCAAGTCAACTGTGGAGGGTGGCTCACCAATCCTGAACACCTCAGGTAGCGTACTCAGATAAACCAGCCCCCAGCAACTTCTCCAATCACCATCCAGGTCAATGGAAACCAGGACCAACCGCCAGGGCGAGGATCAGCTTTTCACGCTGCCCGAAAAGTATGGGCATGACCTAAGCTCGAACACTAGGCCGACTTACATCTGAAAAGGAAACATTGTCAGAAAGGAAAACTCTCGAAACCAGCAAAATTCTCATAACCAGCAGACCCTCTTCCCCTTGGGGTGGATTTGGCAAAACCACACGTACGTTTTTTTGTTTTTTTTAATAAAATACACAAATCTGGAACGTATGTAATGTTACGCTAGCCTATATGACAGTCAGTAGCCTCTTGCGCGTCTACTAGTGGACGGTTTTTTAAAAACAAACACGGCACGAACGTCCCTCAAAAATGCATTTGCATTGTCAACCCCATCCCATTGAAACCATGCTCATACACACTCGCCCCAAAGCCTCAGGAGTGCCCCAGTTCTGGAGGGGGAGGGAGGGGGTGTTTACAACCCAGGTACTGCAGCTGGCGAACCCATAATAAGCAGCCATCACCGCATTACCGCCAAAAATTGTCCGCTAAATATGGGAAAAAGTCTTTGCGGTTAAAAAATGCTCCATGTCGCCCCTGTTCATCTAAGGGCCATCACTAACACCCTCGGGCATACCCACCAGGGGTGGGGAAAAAGATCCCAAAACTGTGAGGGAAGAACAAGCTTGACTAGATAGACCTAGGTCTTTCTTCAACCTATGTGACTATGCTTTAAGAGCAAATGGGCATAACCACCCAGCCCGGTACCTTTTATTAGGTCGACAAACAGCTAGGAAGTATTAGGCCTCCTAACATCCACCCACCTGACGCTAATCCACTAACCTTTCTATACCGTGGGTCCCACTAGGCCTTGATCACGCAGGTCCAGTTCCGCAAATGAAAAATTGGCGAGGCAAAACCCCGTACCAGTTTGCTCACAACAGGCAAAAACGGTGCTCGTTGGTGAAGTAGAATCACTAAATACTGCCGGTTATATATTAGCAAGGGATCGCTTGAAAATCATCATGCTCTTCACCCACCTGATAAACCCCACTCACTGCATACCTTACCATAGGCCCATCATGTCTGTGTTGTAACAGGAGGCCGGGTCATCGGCCTCCTTTCACTGGGAATACCACTACGAATTTAAGGAATCAAACCCTTGGTCCTGCCAGCGGATGGAGTTAACGAAGATACCTGGGATTGGAAAAGCAATAGGGTGTAAAACAATGCTATCACGACAACAGGATACCTGTTCTGACTATAACCTTTCGTTGGCTGATGTGCATAATAAAAACCGAAAAGCCTAATCAGCCCACTTACTGATGAGGGAAGTTGTAAACAGGTGGTTAGATGTTTTTTTCCCGGGCTTGGTAAACCAACTGGTAATACCACTTTTGGAGTCTTCACTCACCCCCTTTTCCAATTCCAACCTAATTGGGGGAAGGTCACAGCCAGGGGGTAGGTTTCTCGAAACATGGCCCCTAGGCCAAGCAGACTGACTTTTTTTTTTTTTTTTGAAAACACTGTTGTGTTGAAAACAAACCCAAGAACAGCTGGACCTGCTGCTGTTGAATACACCACACAACGATTTGACCGTTCCTGCTCTTGAAGCAAATGTAGCCGTTAAAGCTTAAAGAAAAAATTCAGCTACACCATCAGTTCCTCCTTTTCAGGTGCCTGATTCCATGTAGCGGAAAATAAAGTTTAATCTTTCCGCACCTAGGATTGGACCAATGTACCAATACCGGGTAACGTGACCCTGCCGCTTAGTCATACACTGGGCAGCATAGGAAAGGCGCCTTGGAAACAATAACAGCAATAGAAATGACCTTACCCGCAAAGTTGAGGTTCATACCTGTGGATCCGCAGGGGCCGAAAGATAACAAACCTCCATACAATGGGTAATAGCCGATAAAAACTATTTCCATACCTTTCAAAACGAAAGGCAAACCCAAATTGAGGGGATTTTTTATATACATTTTTTTTTTTTTTAATTCATAATAGGTGCTTCAAATAATGAAGCTACTTGGCACCCTCTATAGTATAGTATTAGAATGACTGCTGTCTGATAAAACATTGGAAAACACTTGTCAGTTGTACACACCTGAGACCAAAACTAAAATTGTGGGGTTTTTTTTGTTTTTTTTTTTGAGAATATTTATGTGGACGTAGTTGCTCAGGAAATATTAGTGAGCATAATTATGCAATTACATAAAAATGCCAATTTTCGCATCTCACATGTTCATTTTCGTCTATTAAAATGAAACTCCAACAAGCACGAAAATGCACAGAAATACACTTTGCTATTACCATAAAATTATCTGTGACCAACACAGCTCCCATCTTTTCAGCTACAGCGCTAAGTTAGAGTGTATAACAAGGAGGGGTGAGATCCTGTGAGCCCAACATATTGTAACCCTTCTATAAATCACTTGACAGGCCACATCTAAAATCTGGGATCCAGTTTGGGCTCGACTTTTTTTTTTTTTTATAAAAAAGGCGGTGGGTGGGCATTCTGAAATTAGTCGGTTCAAGGAGACAACTAGATTATTGCAAGGAATGGAGGAGGAGATCTCATTTATATGCATAAATACGTGTGTGGTCAATATAAAGGACTGGAACATTACTTCCTCCTCCGCAGCTAAATGGGAAGGGTTCTTTACACTTAGAGCAGTCAGACTGTGGAATGCCGACCACAAGAGGTAGTAATGGCAGATACTATAACGCCTCTTACAACGGGTGTATGATTTCCTCAGTACACCTATGGTGTTGGTCACACATAACTTAGTTACAGAATGTTGAATTGAGAGGAAACCCTGTTGCCTGGTGACATCACGTGACCCCTCCCCCAGGTCGCTTATTCCACCCCGCAATCCCACATAATGGTACTTGCCAGATTATGCAGGAAAAAAGGGGTGGCCAGACTCTGGATGTTCCTTGCCCAATTCCAGCAGCAACTCCGCTGTCCAGGCCAATGTACACTCAGATGATCTTCAACCCGCCGCGGGACCGCACCGGGGCTTAGTCTGAAGAAAAAGGCGGTCTAAATCTACACATGTGACCCTGCTACTCTGACACTCACGACGCCCGGAGGCCCGACACCCGTGCAGATCCCCAGGTGAATAGGACAGTGTCCGGTCAAAGCCGCTACCCACGGAAGGGGAGGTGGGGGGTTTGTTCAAATGAGTGAGGGTTGTTCATCCTATGGTGTCACGCCGACCTCTAAAGGGGGGGGGGTGAAAATCACTGGCACTAGTGGAGGAGGTAGGGTATCAGCAGGTGGAGGCTATGCCACCTGCTGCAACTCTCCTTGCAATACTGCCAATGCACATGTCTCGGCTTACCTTCCCCCCCCCCCAACCTGCACGGATGAAGTGAGGCCTGACTATACCCCTTAATTCACCCCACTGGCCGGGATACCCAGGTGACCCCTAGCTCCTTCATGACTAGCAGCTTTTTTCTTTTTTTTTTTTTTTATTATTTTATTTATAATTTATTTATATATATATATATATATATATATATATTTTTATTTTTATTTTTTTTTAAGTTTTCTGGGGGATACCAATAGGGGATGAGTGGATTCTGCTGACTTTTGCAGTCAGCGCATACAGCAATGCAGCGCCTCCAATCTGCACTGCATCAGAGGCTGCGCCCATCCGCAGACTGCCCCCGCAATCTCCCCGCTCCCCTGTACCTGCTGTGACAAAGCGGCGGTGGAGGGGGCAGGGGCACGGGGGTTTGTTACTCCTGCAAGGCCGGCAGATCCACCGCTGCAGCGCTTCCACCTGCGCTGCATCAGGGACCGCGCCGGGTCACAGCCTGCACCCGTACCTCCCGCTGGCGGTGGCAGGGCGGCGCTATAAGCAAAGAGCGCTTTCGCGCTCTTTTTCAAACTTAGCGGCGGGCTCAAGCTGACCGGCGGGCGGGTAGTTCCCTCAGAACGCCGCTCGCCGGCACACCTAGCTTGAACCTCAGCAGGGAGGAACAAGTATACGCCACCGGCCGCCCAAACAGGTCCGGGTTCTGGAACAGAGAGACCGGAAGCTGGGCAGCGCAGTGACATATATCCGGGAGGCGGGGCAAGAGCAGGTCATACCACAGGAGCGGGGGTAGCTGGTGAGTGTCTTTCCAGGGGGAGAAACCACCTAAAAATTAGCATAGAGGGCCTGCAGTCAGGTGGCAGCATCTCAAATTTTGGCTGCAGTGCCCCTCAAAATGTCCTCTTTCAATATTGGCCTCAGCTTATCCTGGTATATAGTTTATATTGCCAAACCGGCCTTCGATGATGAGACATGTAGAGTAATATCTTTCCTCCCAGGGCTTTTCCACTTTCAAGAATGTGGACCCCAAACACTCTATAATATGTAAAATATAGAGTGGATTGATCCGCAGAGGATTGGAGTTTTAGTCGAATTTCCTAAAATTTGCATTTCACCTGCATTTGAACATACTGTTTAAGCATCAGAGAGTCGCTAATGTCGTTTTACATTGCCACCTTGTCTCCCCATAACAAATTATCACTAGAGATTGGCAAACCAGTAGATGTTCGGGTTCGGAGGGTCTGGTTGGTGAAAAAGTCTGGTTCGGGACAATACTTAACCCAAACTTGACCCTGGATGCCAAACTCCATATAAGTTTAAAAGACCTGAACTTAAAGGGTGCTTTACATGAAACGATGGATCGTGCGATGCATCGTTGTGGTCACGGTTTTCGTGACGCACATCCGGCATCATACACGACGTCATCTCGTGTGAAACCTCTGAGAGACGCAGTATCGCTCACAAATTGTGAGTCGTGTACTCGTCACTCAGTTTCATAATATCGTTTATTTTTACTTGTGCTGGTTGTTCATCGTTCCCGTGGCAGCACACGTCGCTCCGTGTGACACCACGGGAGCGATGAACTCTGCTTACCTGCGTCCCACGGCACCCGCCGGCTTAATGGAAGGAAGGAGGTGGGCGGGATGTTTACATCCCGCTCATCTCCGCCCCTCCGCTTCTATTGGCTGGCTGCCGTGTGATGTTGCTCTGACGCCGAATGTCCCTCCCTCTTCAGGAAGTGGACGTCGTCGCCCACAGCGAGGTCGTCCGGAAGGTAAGTGCGTGTGACGGGGGTTAAACGAGTTTGTGCGCCACGGGCAGCGATTTGCCCGTGACGTAAAAACGACGGGGGCGGGTATGATCACTCGTGCTATCACACGATAGATTGACTCATGTAAAGCAGGCTTAAGTGTTATAAAATGGTAGTAATAAGAGCTAGGGGGCTGCAAAAGGAAGCAAAATAGGGATTAAAGCAGGACAATTATATTTACCGAGTTTCTGTATTTCTGTCACACTGCTTCCGGGTCCGCTCATTAGATCTCATGAATATTCACTGCTTCCCCCGCCCACTCTCTGTGACAGCATATGTGATTGGTTGCAGTCAGATTACCAGTATACCAGCATCTGTGATTAGTTGCCCTCACACTAGCTATCTGGGTTCCCCAGCTTGAGAATACCAGCCCCCAGCTGTCCGCTTTATCTTGGCTGCATATCAAACTTAGGGGGAACCACACAGGTTTTTTTTAAATTATTTATTTAAATAACTTTAAAAAAGCCACATGGGGTCTCTTGTATTTTGATACACAGCCAAGATGTTGCACACAGCTTGGGGCTTCAGCCTACAGCTGTCTTCTTTATTTCTGCTGGGTATAAAAATACGAGGGACGCTATGCCATTTTTTCCAATTATTTTTTTTTGTACACTCTTCTTTGGGGACCCAGACAGCTAGTGTGAGGGCAACCAATCACAGATGCCGGCACACCGGTTGTTTGACTGCGACCAATCACAGACACATTCACAGTGGGTGGGCGGAGGAAATGTGGTGCCCCTGAGGCTCAGTTGCCACAGGGTATTGTATCTGACTTAAGATGCAATGTCTTATCCTGGGTGATGAAGGAGTTAATCACTAGTGTTGTTTTCTCACTTACAAAACATCCAGCTATGAGTCACCACTTACACAGGAAGCCAGGCAGTCTGGGGAATTCCAGGTTACCAGAGCAACAGCTACTAAGGGGCCCTTTGCACATTACGACATCGCAAGCCGATGCTATGATGCCGAGTGCGATAGTCCCCGCCCCGTCGCAGCTGCGATATCTTGTGATAGCTGCCGTAGTGAATATTATCACTACGGCAGCTTCACATGCACTTACCTGCCCTGCGACGTCGCTCTGGCCGGCGACCCGCCTCCTTCCTAAGTAGGCGGGTCGTGTGGCATCACAGCGATGTCACACGGCAGGCGGCCAATAGAAGCGGAGGGGCGGAGATAAGCAGGACGTAAACATCCCGCCTACCTCTTTCCTTCCGCATTGCAGACGGGACGCAGGTAGGAGATGTTCCTCACTTCTGCGACTTCATACACAGCAATGTGTGCTGCCGCAGGAACGAGGAACAACATTGTACCGTAGCTGCAGCCAAAATAATGAAAATGACCGACCCTACACCAATCATACGATACCGATGCTTTTGCGCTCGGTAATCGTAGTTAAAACGATTTACACACTACAATGTCGAGAGCGACGCCGGATGTGCGTCACTTTCGATTTGACCCCACCGACATCGCACCTGCGATGTCATAGTGTGCAAAGGGCCCCTAAGAGGCATCCCAAGGGTGGTGGCACTGAGTTATTAAGAAAGACACAAA
Organism: Anomaloglossus baeobatrachus; assembly: GCF_048569485.1. Lineage (NCBI taxonomy): Eukaryota > Metazoa > Chordata > Amphibia > Anura > Aromobatidae > Anomaloglossus > Anomaloglossus baeobatrachus. The sequence goes on from NC_134356.1 coordinate 73,521,215, forward strand.
CAGATTTTAGTCAGATCAGTCCAGGACACAGAAGAGAGCAGACAGCCTTAAGAGAGGAAGGAGAATAAGGCTGGTCCTGGGGACAAGAGACTGGTGGACGTTGTCCCAGGACCAGGGGTCACAATACTGCATGGAGTCTGCAGGTATGAGCGAGAGGCGACTAGTGGAGATGGTGAGACAGAAGAGAAATGGTAGCTGAGGTTAAGCCTAACCTTTCCACAGTGCCAGCGCAGTCGGGATGCAGAGCTCTTGGTTGGGAAAACCTTCATGGACTCTAACAAATCTGCAGGGGATGGGGATTCCATGTCCCATCACCCACCACCCAGTTTCCAGCAGCACAGTGACATATAGGATCCAGGGTTGAGTTTACAGCCAGGCCCAACGGCGAGGACCCACGTTACCTGAACATGGGACGGGACACTTAACACGGTCCCTAAGTTTCTTCAGGCCACGAGAAGCCACGAGTCAGCACAAAGAGGAAGGTCTCACACATTTCCACAGACACTGGTGATTGCCTCCGATTCACCCAAGACTGGCTGGAGTCCATCCATGGCGGTGGAAAGTGGCACCTCTGGGGAGCTTTATCAACTGTGAGTAAAAGGAACTTTGAACTGCAGCCTCGATGTTGTCTTTGTCATAGCCGGCAAACCGCGCTTCGGCGCCATCAGCCGTCCCCATCGCCCTCATCCTCCCTGGGGTTCGCTCCACATGTGGGGAGCTGGACTATCTGGGCTGCATTAACATCAGCCCTGGAGGAGAGCAACATCTCACAGTGGCGGCTAATCCCTGGCCACACACCACAGGTGGCGCTGCAAAGCATCCCCCATTCCCATCCAACACCGCTCCTGGAAGCGGAAAAGTCGCAGGAAGGGTTTGCGGCTCAGGAAGCTGAGACTCCAGTCACCGCTGCAATTGGTGACATGCTTCCCAGGGACCCTTCACCCTCCTTCCATCCCCCCTTTACACCTTGCACCCGCTTGTTTGTCTTTTACATGTAGCCAACGGGGCCATGGAGCCGGGTCAGGCCAGTCACAGCAACCCTACAAAACCACTGGCCCAGTGACGAGTAACCCCTTAGGCCCTGTGGGGCGCTACAGAAGCTGTAAATATTTATAAGCATTAATGAGTGGACTCGGAAGCAGTGTGACAGCCATGTGGAAACTCGGTAAATATAATTGCCCTGATTTAATCCACATTTTGCTTTTTGTTCCCCTTCTTTTTATTTTTTTATGTGGATGGCTGAACCAGAACAGTGACATGGGCTTCCCTAAGACGTCTGTGTTTGGGGTCCAGGCATGGACACTATGTGTCCAGTGCGAACCCTGAACTTGACAGTTCCGTTTCGCCCACCACTAATTATCACACCTTGTACAGTGATGATCACCACAGATCAGCGTTTTTTGGTGGAGCACAGTTTGTACATCAGAGTTATATTCCATCTCCATAGTCACAGGGTAAGTCTCTATTTCCTGTAGAGTGTAAGCTCTTATGGTCAGCGAGATCTTCTCTCTCCTGTAGAGCATAAGCGTTTATGGTCATCAGGGTCCTCTCTTTTTTTTCTGCAGAGTGTAAGCTCTTATAGTCAGTGGGGTCCTGTTTTTTTTCCTATAGAGTGTAAGCTCTTAACGGCAGAGGGCTCCTCTCTCTCCTGTAAAGTGTAAGCACTTATGGTCTGCGGGGTCCTCTCTCTTTTGTAGAGTGTAAGCTCTTTTGGTCAGTGAGGTCCTTCTTTTTCTCCTATACAGTGTAATCTCTTATAGTTATCAGGGTCCACTCTCTCTTTCTCACCTGTAGAGTGTAAGCTCTTATGATCAGCAGGGTCCTCTCACTCCTGCAGAGTCCTCTCTTTCTCCTAATGCAACTTCCTTCAATAAATTCTCCTTAACCATTGGCATCTGATCACTGATCGACTTTAAATTAGCACAAAATAACAAAATAAGCTAAAAAAATAAACAGTATGAAAAACCCTTTTCAAAATCTCTCCCTAAGGACCCCTCGCCTCCCTCTTCCTGGGGTACTGCTCTAACCAATACAGGAATGGTTCCTTTTCACCGGTGTTTACTGCTGCCTTGGCTGTGCCCAATCTTGCATTTTCCTTGTGCCTACGGAAGCAATGTAATGCTGCCTAGGCCCTCACATACTGAGCATTCGTGTCGCAACTTGCATGTTGCGTAGAAATGATAATGTCCTTCATTGTAAAGCCAGCATGTTCCACTGGGCTTCATGGCTGCCACCACTCACTGGTGATTAATCAATGGTGGCGGCACTCCCAAGAGAGGAACGTTGTGGGTCTCTCTCAGCTAAAATCATCTGTATCCACACACTGCTGTCCTATCTCACAATGCCCTATCTCTTTAACTGGCCCTGAACTTTCCATACCTGCTTCTTGAGAATTTGAAACCTCCTGTGATTGCTGTGTGCTGAGAGGTATGCACTTATGTTGGTAGAAACTGGCTGCAGGTATTAAGCTCATCTCTTGTGTCGCGGGCGGAGGAGGGGACGCCGCGCTCTCCCACTGCTCGGGTCCGGCTGCCGCGGCTGCTGCGGCCTGCTGCTGCTCGGTGGCTTGAGCGATGGGCCGGATCCCGGGGACTCTAGCGGCGCTCCTCGCCCGTGAGTGAAAGGGGTTTGGTTGTGGGGATTGTTTATTGTCCGTGACGCCACCCACGGTTGTGGTGATTATGTGTACACCACCGCTGCTCTGGCTGGGGATCCCGGGAGTGATGGTATGGAGCAGCCAGTTGTTGTTTTGCCCCTCCGTGGGTAGGGGTTGGTGATCCCGGGGCCCAGTGATGTGGTGTTGGATGGTGGACAGGCGGGCTATGGGGCCTGTGGAGGTGCAGGGGCGCAGGGGCAGCGCTGTGCCGCACGGCACGGAGGTACTCACTCAGCCAGTAAACACGACACAGTTCTCGGTAAACAAACGGCTGGTTGGACGGGTCCCTCAGACGGTTGCGCTGCTGATTAGAGATGAGCGAACCGGTCCCGGTTCGGCTCGAGGCGGTTCGCCGAACGGAGGTCCCGTTCGAGTTCGGTTCGTCGAACGTTCGACGAACCGAACTCGAACTGCATAGGAAACAATGGCAGGCATTCACAAACACATAAAAACACCTAGAAAACACCCTCAAAGGGGTCCAAAAGGTGACAAACAACTTAAACACATGGGAAAGTGACAAGGACATATACTCATGCGAAAACAAAAGAGCTGGACAAGGAAAAAGAGGAGGACACACAGATATATGAGTATATGCAAGGAAACATCGATTCCATTATTGTGCAACTTGAGCCCTGCTCATTTTAGGCTTCCAATCTAGATAAATTGCCTGAGCTCGCCACGTACGCCTTGGGGATCTTGTCGTGTCCTGCAGCCAGCGTTCTCTCGGAACCTGTCTTCAGTGCTGCTGGGGGTCTGCTGGCAGATAAGCACACGTGTCTGTCCACTGACAATGTGGACATGGCTCTCAGAGGACTTTTCTTCCCCTGGGTCAGCCAGGGGACGGGAAAGGCACGCGTATTTTTGAGAGTGCTTCATGCAAAGCATCTTTTTCTTTTTCAAAAGGGGGGGTCAACCGATGCCAGTCAAGTGGGGTGTGTGTGGCCCAGTTAGTGGAAACGAGGGAGACTGTGGTTGGAGTCCCCTCGCTGTGTTTCTAAAAGAACCAAGATGAACAAGTCATGGCTCTCAGAGGACTTTTCTTCCCCTGGGTCATCCAGGGGACGGGAAAGGCACGCGTATTTTTGAGAGTGCTTCATGCAAAGCATCTTTTTCTTTTTCAAAAGGGGGGGTCAACCGATGCCAGTCAAGTGGGGTGTGTGTGGCCCAGTTAGTGGAAATGAGGGAGACTGTGGTTGGAGTCCCCTCGCTGTGTTTCTAAAAGAACCAAGATGAACAAGTCATGGCTCTCAGAGGACTTTTCTTCCCCTGGGTCATCCAGGGGACGGGAAAGGCACGCGTATTTTTGAGAGTGCTTCATGCAAAGCATCTTTTTCTTTTTCAAAAGGGGGGGTCAACCGATGCCAGTCAAGTGGGGTGTGTGTGGCCCAGTTAGTGGAAACGAGGGAGACTGTGGTTGGAGTCCCCTCGCTGTGTTTCTAAAAGAACCAAGATGAACAAGTCATGGCTCTCAGAGGACTTTTCTTCCCCTGGGTCATCCAGGGGACGGGAAAGGCACGCGTATTTTTGAGAGTGCTTCATGCAAAGCATCTTTTTCTTTTTCAAAAGGGGGGGTCAACCGATGCCAGTCAAGTGGGGTGTGTGTGGCCCAGTTAGTGGAAACGAGGGAGACTGTGGTTGGAGTCCCCTCGCTGTGTTTCTAAAAGAACCAAGATGAACAAGTCATGGCTCTCAGAGGACTTTTCTTCCCCTGGGTCATCCAGGGGACGGGAAAGGCACGCGTATTTTTGAGAGTGCTTCATGCAAAGCATCTTTTTCTTTTTCAAAAGGGGGGGTCAACCGATGCCAGTCAAGTGGGGTGTGTGTGGCCCAGTTAGTGGAAACGAGGGAGACTGTGGTTGGAGTCCCCTCGCTGTGTTTCTAAAAGAACCAAGATGAACAAGTCATGGCTCTCAGAGGACTTTTCTTCCCCTGGGTCATCCAGGGGACGGGAAAGGCACGCGTATTTTTGAGAGTGCTTCATGCAAAGCATCTTTTTCTTTTTCAAAAGGGGGGGTCAACCGATGCCAGTCAAGTGGGGTGTGTGTGGCCCAGTTAGTGGAAACGAGGGAGACTGTGGTTGGAGTCCCCTCGCTGTGTTTCTAAAAGAACCAAGATGAACAAGTCATGGCTCTCAGAGGACTTTTCTTCCCCTGGGTCATCCAGGGGACGGGAAAGGCACGCGTATTTTTGAGAGTGCTTCATGCAAAGCATCTTTTTCTTTTTCAAAAGGGGGGGTCAACCGATGCCAGTCAAGTGGGGTGTGTGTGGCCCAGTTAGTGGAAACGAGGGAGACTGTGGTTGGAGTCCCCTCGCTGTGTTTCTAAAAGAACCAAGATGAACAAGTCATGGCTCTCAGAGGACTTTTCTTCCCCTGGGTCATCCAGGGGACGGGAAAGGCACGCGTATTTTTGAGAGTGCTTCATGCAAAGCATCTTTTTCTTTTTCAAAAGGGGGGGTCAACCGATGCCAGTCAAGTGGGGTGTGTGTGGCCCAGTTAGTGGAAACGAGGGAGACTGTGGTTGGAGTCCCCTCGCTGTGTTTCTAAAAGAACCAAGATGAACAAGTCATGGCTCTCAGAGGACTTTTCTTCCCCTGGGTCATCCAGGGGACGGGAAAGGCACGCGTATTTTTGAGAGTGCTTCATGCAAAGCATCTTTTTCTTTTTCAAAAGGGGGGGTCAACCGATGCCAGTCAAGTGGGGTGTGTGTGGCCCAGTTAGTGGAAACGAGGGAGACTGTGGTTGGAGTCCCCTCGCTGTGTTTCTAAAAGAACCAAGATGAACAAGTCATGGCTCTCAGAGGACTTTTCTTCCCCTGGGTCATCCAGGGGACGGGAAAGGCACGCGTATTTTTGAGAGTGCTTCATGCAAAGCATCTTTTTCTTTTTCAAAAGGGGGGGGTCAACCGATGCCAGTCAAGTGGGGTGTGTGTGGCCCAGTTAGTGGAAACGAGGGAGACTGTGGTTGGAGTCCCCTCGCTGTGTTTCTAAAAGAACCAAGATGAACAAGTCATGGCTCTCAGAGGACTTTTCTTCCCCTGGGTCATCCAGGGGACGGGAAAGGCACGCGTATTTTTGAGAGTGCTTCATGCAAAGCATCTTTTTCTTTTTCAAAAGGGGGGGTCAACCGATGCCAGTCAAGTGGGGTGTGTGTGGCCCAGTTAGTGGAAACGAGGGAGACTGTGGTTGGAGTCCCCTCGCTGTGTTTCTAAAAGAAACAAAATGAACAAGTCATGGCTCTCAGAGGACTTTTCTTCCCCTGGGTCATCCAGGGGACGGGAAAGGCACGCGTATTTTTGAGAGTGCTTCATGCAAAGCATCTTTTTCTTTTTTAAAAGGGGGCTCAACCGATGCCAGTCAAGTGGGGTGTGTGTGGCCCAGTTAGTGGCAACGAGGGAGACTGTGGTTGGAGTCCCCTCGCTGTGTTTCTAAAAGAACCAAGATGAACAAGTCATGGCTCTCAGAGGACTTTTCTTCCCCTGGGTCATCCAGGGGATGGGAAAGGCACGCGTATTTTTGAGAGTGCTTCATGCAAAGCATCTTTTTCTTTTTCAAAAGGGGGCTCAACCGATGCCAGTCAAGTGGGGTGTGTGTGGCCCAGTTAGTGGCAACGAGGGAGACTGTGGTTGGAGTCCCCTCGCTGTGTTTCTGAAAGAACCAAGATGAACAAGTCATGGCTCTCAGAGGACTTTTCTTCCCCTTGGTCAGCCAGGGGACGGGAAAGGCACGCGTATTTTTGAGAGTGCTTCATGCAAAGCATCTTTTTCTTCTTGAAAATGGGGGTCAACTGATGCCAGTCAAGTGGGGTGTGTGTGGCCCAATTAGTGGAAACGAGGGAGACTGTGGTTGGAGTCCCCTCGCTATGTTTTTCATGATTTTCGAAGGGCATGACATGCCTAAGAGGTTGAGTTTCATCATCTGCAACTTGTTGGCAAAAGAAAGGCTGCCTTTACACCCTTTTGAGACCGAGGATTTTCGAGACCTTATGCCCATTGCAGTGCCCCAAGAGCCGATGGCCAGTCGTCAGTCCTTCTCCAAGACAGGCGTGCCCGCGCTACCACAGTAGGTCCCACACAACCTCACCGATTCCTTGAGAAACTCTGTGTGTGACAGGGTGCATTTCAACACAGATACTTGGACCAGTAAGCATGGACAGGGGAGTTACATGTTGCTGACTGGGCACTGGGTAACTATGGTGAGAGATGGAGAAGGGTTTGCTGTACAAGTCTTGCCGTCCCCACGACTTGTGTGTCAATCCTTCCTCTGTATGTACAAGTTCCTCCACTGCGTCTGCCTCCTCAACCTCGTGTGGGTCCTCCACCTCAGCCCAAACCCTGTGTGGTCAGGCCACCCTTCCTTGTAACTGCGCCCAAGGAATCCCACACACCTCCTTACTATGCTGGCAGCAGAGCTCAAGACCATCATGCGGTAAAATGTTTACTTTGAAATGTAGGGGAAATGTGAGACACCGCTGAGGAATTGTGGACGGTTAGCTCTGGAGAGTGAGACCGAGTTTCATCAATGGTTGTCTACAGTCAACCAGCAGTCAGGGAAGGTCGGGTGCGACAATGATGCAAACCAGTATGCGATCCTTCTTCAGGGCAATGTGACACACGTGCCTTGTATGGCTCACGTGTTGAACCTGGTTGTCCAGCAATTTTTAAAACACTATCCCTGCCTACATGGCCTTCTGCAGAGGGCACGGTGTAACGCCTGCCTGGATCGACACACTCAGATGGGCTGTAAAGGATAGGCTAGAGGCAAGCCACTCACCAAGCTGGACACCCAGAACCCTGAAACCCTTTAACCCCTATACAGTGATTTGGAATTACACAGGGCCCACGTTGATCAATACCTGTGGAAGGCTGCAGTTCCAGAGAATAGTAGTCATGCAGGTTCAAAAACATTAATTGAGGAAGAGGAACAGAATGGGATGGCCAGGACTTAATCAGAAAACAAGCAGAGGTGAAATGCGGATCGGCCAACGAGGTACATAAACAGCAAGCAGGAAACGTAGTCAGGTAACAAGCACACAAACTCATAAAACTGAACTGGGGGTAACAGTAACAAGAGGTTCATAGCTTTGTCTGGCAGTGGTCTGCAGACAGGAGGGGCCTAAAAAAGGGTGTGGTGTCTTCCCATTGGGACCAGAGTACAAATTGATTGAGTGGACTACGTTGGTGACTTAAAAGCCGTGTGCGGCAATGATGCAAACCTGTCTGCGGCCCTTCGTCAGGGCAATGTGACACACGGGCCTTGTATGGCTCACGTGTTGAATCTGATTCTCCAGCAATTTTTAAAATACCATCCCGGCCTACATGGCCTTGTGCAGCGGGCACGCTGCTATGTGGTCACTTTCATCCTTCGCACCCAGCAGCTCAACAACTTTCATCGCTCCGGAAGTCTTAGGGTCTGGCAGTTAAACGCCGGAAATGCGATGTTCCGACACGCAGGAATTGGAATCTGCACATGTTGCAGCGTGTGTGGCAGCACCGCAGAGCCCTGCTGAAATACGGTATGACGTATACCCTGGGCTAACTTGATCCAGAGGTGGTGCAGATCACGCTGCTGGAGTGGTGTCAGATCAAGGACCTATGCACCCTTCTACACATTTTCCAAATGTCGACGAAGATGTTTAGCACTGGCAATGCCATTCTCAGCGTGACAATTCTGGTCACCTACATGATGGAGCAAACTGTAAGCATTATTCGGAGTCAGGTATTGGTCCAAGAGGAAGGTGAGGAAGTACAGGAGGAGTCATATGCAGAAGGGATAATAAGATCTACAAGGTCCAGACGGTGAGCGGCACCTAGGCAGCAGTTATGGTGGGGGATAGGGATTAACAAGGGCGCATAGTAATAGCAAAAATTGTTGAGGAAGGTGCAGGAGCCATGAAGAAATGGAGGACGAACTTGCGATGGGCATGGAAGACTCAGCAGATGAGTGAGAGCTTGCTCACATTTCGGTTGTGCGAGGTTGGGGGGACAGGGCAGAGGAAGGAGGCACGATTCTCACCTCTCTGCCACCAACACACCAAGGACTTGGTCCTCCTGGATGCACAAGACACATGAGCGTCTTCTTGCTGCACTACCTACAACATGACCCTCGGATTGTAGGAATTCGAAGTAATGCTAACTACTGGGTTGCCACACTGTTAATCCCCGGTACAAGACAAAATTTGGCGAAATAATTCCTGCCATATAAAGGGACGCACGTGTACAGGAGTATCTTCAGAAGGTGTTACGCAATCTTCGATCTGCTTTTCCACTAAACACCAGTGCTGCACAGAGTGAATCTCAACGGTTTGTCATGGATAGGAGGAAATGGTCTTTTACTTGTCCACATCTGAGGGACCGAGGGCTGGCTGTTGTGCTGAGATGCCATTGAGTACGGTGTCCCTGCAGAGTTGCACTTTTGGTCATATACAAAATGAGTTGAAAAGGGACAGATGCGGGTGAAAAGGGGAACAGGTGTGTTGGAAAGGGGAAAAAAGTTTTGGTCCGTGGGTTTGGTGGTTAAGCAAAAGTAACATTTGATGAAGAAACACCATCTGTTACGGTGGGACTGGCAGATTTGGATAAGGTGGTATATACTATGTTACCGCTATATAACGAAAATTAATAAGAAAAGAAAGAGAAAGGTATATATCCCCATCAGCAGTCAGTGTCCACCGTGCTCCCAGATGGAAAAAGAGAGGTTGGCAACTGGAAGGTTCGGTGGAGGATACAGAGCTGTGTGGCTATGAAACTAATAGTAGCCTGAACCAAGTTAGACGCCACTCGGATCTTGAGACTGGGAGCCCTGTTAGCGTAACAGGGTCCACACGCCCACCCAGCCCAGGAACTCACTGTTAACATCACAGGGGCCATTCAGGACGCTGACCGTGTGCATTGGGGCCACACCTGTGAACAGCAGGCGCATCAGCAGCAGCAGGCCTGTTAATGCCACTGGGCTGCACAAGCAGGACTTGTAGGACAGGAGCTGGTCTTAACCGTTCTGCGTTACCAACTGTGGTGGCGGCCTGCATCGACGCCCTATCCCTGCCTACCTCTGGCCTAAAGCCGCAATGGGTTCAACACATGGAGGTGTGCTCTTTCGGAGCATAATAGAAGACTGCGCACCTCCTTGTTGTCTCCAGCCCCTTTTATAACCTGGGTCCGCCACAAACCAGGGTGGACCACAATGCACCTCCTGGAGACAAAAGCAGAGTGATACGTCATGAGTGGCATAACTAGCGTCCTATTTGGAACCGCAACTTCAATGATGACCTCATGGCTGTCATGACCCAAACACCTCACCAGTCATCGTCTGACCATCAATAATGAGGTGACAAGTCATAGGGGCGGGCCTCTGCAAGCCATTTGGGAGTGGCCTGGCCACATCGTCAGGACACCTGATGCCCTGTGGTCTAAATGGGCCCCCCACATCAGGGGCAGGGCCAAAGAGTTCATTACCGGACCTAGTTTCTGATGCAGTAAGTGCCTGACCATGGTCAGTTGCATGAAATACAGTCTCTGAAAAAAGACTATCAGCTTTAGCATGGTGTCTATGCACAACACAGGACTTAGACCCGGCACGGAGTGCAAGTACCTGTGCAAAGAGGCTTTTCGCACTAAGTGTGGGAGCATGCGCTGTAGCCCGAAATGAAGACTTAGCCTCAGGAATGGCACAGTCAGGCTGAGCATACTCACTAGGCGAAACACTGGAGTTAGGCTGCGGCTGGGGTAAATCGGCACACGCATGCGCACTAGCTGCCTCTCCACACTTAGACGTGGAGGAGAAAGCAGCCAGCTGGACAACCCGAGGCACAGGCCTAAATGGCAGCTGATGCCTGGGCGCAACTGAAACCGCAGCAGGCTGCTTGAGTTTAAGGCGTCACCGTTTTGTAACAACAAACAACATCAAAAAGAACAGGTGTACTTCTTCCCATGGATAATCTGTTATGATCCCTTTTTTCATGGACACGACCATCGCTAACAAATGTACATGAGGCCAAATCAGCAGCTGCTTCAATGGATCTGAATTGCTCCATAAAGTGGCCTCTCCTCCACCCCAATTTCAAGATCACAAATACTCCATTCCTCTGTGGTGTCAATCCAATCACACTTGCTTCCTAACAGCTCTCAAGTTTCCACCAGCCCTGCTGAGTATGGGGTGACAGAGATGGTTGAGTTTGCATAGCTGTTCAGTCGCACTATAGCCTGGGAATCAGAGGTCTGCTCCAAAGCTGCAATGAGTACAGACAAGGAAGTTATTATTATTTTTATTATTATTGATTTATAGAGCACCATTGATTCCATGGTGCTGTACATGAGAAGGGGGTTACATACAGAATACATATACAAGTAACTATAGACAGACTGGTACAGAGGGAAGAGGGCCCTGCCCTTGCGGGATTACATTCTAAAGGATTTTTGGGAGGAGACAGTAGGAGTTGTTTAGGTTGAGCGTCAAGTACGTATGGTGGTGGTGTCATTGAAGGTTATAGTCATTTCTGAACAGATGAGTTTTCAGATTCAGTTTGAAGCTTGCGTGTGTAGCATATAATCTAACGTGTTGAGGTAGCGAGTTCCATGAGACAGGGGAAATGATCTGCGCAGATAGCCTGAAGCTTTGTGACTGGGATCCAGGCCCCGATGAAGAAGGTGCTGTGCCTAATCTACATCCTCATTTCCAAAAATTAAATCCTCCTGGTGGAGACAATGGGGAACATGATGAGGAGCACAGATACCTGATTGGAAGGACAACTTTACTATTCGGTCAGGGCAGGAAGAGGTTGTCTCGGAGGAATCAGGACGAGGGGAATGAAAACACACAGGGTTATTGATGAGGTTGGAGACAACACTTACTGTCAAACCAAAGTCAGCCAGTCGATGAGGTCAGCAGAGGAGGTGGAGGAGGATGCTACTGACGACGAGGTTACGTTGCGTCTTCCTGGCCAGAGACAAAGTACTGGAAGCACGTCAACAACTGAATCCTGGACCACAACTTTGACTCTGAGCAGATGTCGTGTTGGCTATGCAGGTCGCATGGGCTGTAAGCCTTTCCTAGCCTGTGAATTTTTGGACATCGCAAAGGATCACCAAAGTCATGTAATCTGTAAGATTTGTCAACAATCTGTAAGTAGAAGGCAAAAACTCACACTTTTGAGTAAATTCCTCCATGAAGTATCACATGGATATGAATTGACAGCGTGAAGGTGTATTGCTCAGCTTTAGCAACTGTCAACGCAATATGCTTATTTGCCGTTCATTGCATGCATTGTTGCAGACTACACACAAGGGGCTGCTGTTTTTTTGGATCTGCCTTTGGTCACTATAGCAATATAAAATTGCTCTTCGGGTGTGGACTTGGAGATGCTGTCTATGAACAGAAGGAAAAGCTAAAGGTGTGTGTTACAGCAAGGAGCCACCGCGGAAACACTTCGTTCAATTGTGAGGGGAGTTGTGTTGTACTTTGATGATGAGCACTGTAACGTCAGTGAGCAGCATCCTGTGCCACAGACCAACATTCTTACGGTGCTGTCTATACTGTTTACCGTGAGAGGAGCGTAAAGTCTGTATTTCTGGCAACTGGACATCACAGTACCCGGGTACGGTAGGCTGTGCCCAGACAATAATGCGGGCACGCAACACTTTGTTTTATTAGCAAAACACATATCTGTTCTGGGTAGGCCGACTATATAGACAATAAGACTTGCTGCCTCTGCACTGTCAAATTGTCACGTACAGTTTAAATCATAGAGGGACAGCAACACATGTTTGCATTGACTGTTGCTTTTCAAGATTTCCATGACTGTGTTGCAGAGCTGTGTGGTTTGCATTCACACTGTTATCATCTGCAATATCTGTGAGGCTTCAGCTAACAAGGGTATTCAGTATTCAGGGGGGGTCATGTGTTTTGTCTATGTTTAGGTAGATAACTTGTAAGCTCTTGTGATGCACCACTGGTAAGTCGTGTTCGCACACACACACACACACACACACACGCACAAACACACAATTACTGCTACACAGAGGGATTAGCAGGTAGTAGGCAATAGAATAGATTGTTCAATTATTTAAATTGTATGCATGCTTCTTATTGTTTGTTTTGGTAAAGTTAAACAATCATTTATCAACCCAACTGCCTAGAGTCCTTTTCCTGTTGCCTGGTTTTGCTGCATACTGGGGAGCCCACCCTGTACACGACTTAAAATGAAGCATAAGTCGCAATGTGAATTTCACTGTGCTACAATGCGGCCTAGCGTGCCTGTGCAACCACCGCCTGCCCCATCAAGTGCATCTGCGTGCTCTTCATCCTCTGTGACTGTGGGGACAGCAGTCACACATGGTTTTTCACACTGAACTTCCACTCCTTAACCCGCAACAGGGAGTGTGATTGGCAGGTCATCACTTGTTTTGGAAGTGGAAACAGAAGGTATTGTTGAACTGTCAGACATCGAGAGAACCATCATTGGATGCAGGCTACATTATATCCACGCCTGCACCTTCGTCACAGGTTGCCTGGACTACCTGCAGTTAATAATTGCATTCCAGAAATGGAAAGGAGTGTAGAATGCACATGTGTTGTACCTTGCTTGGCAGCAAAGGAACACTAACTTAGTATTCCAGACAATTTTAGGAAGGCAGAAAAAGAGTCAGCTCTTTGTGCAAATTAAATAGCGTGGCAAAAGTGGACAGATGGGTACAGTGGCCGTGTTCTGTGGGTACCAGGACAGTAAAAGAAGCCTCACTTTCTATCCCTCCTAATGATCAAATGCAGCAAGGAATTCCCTGAGTTTGCTATAAAATTAGCATAGCTAAATGTGCAGGAGGGTGTCATGCAGAGGTGCTAGAAATATCTTGTCACCAGTGGGGCACTAATGGAATACAACAGCCAGTTCTATGATGCCACTAAATGGCAGTATTTTTTGCTATCATTATAGCTTATTAAAAACAGAGCAGGAGGGTGTCATGCAGAGGTGCTAGAAATAGCTTGTCACCAGTGGGGCACTAATGGAATACAACAGCCAGTTCTATGATGCCACTAAATGGCAGTATTTTTTGTTATCATTATAGCTTATTAAAAACAGAGCAGGAGGGTGTCATGCAGAGGTGCTGCACATAGATTTGCACCAGTGGGGCACTAATGGAGTACAACAGCCACTTCTTGTATGCCACTAGGTACACTGAGTGTTTGCTAGTATAATGGCTTAGTTAAAAAGAGTTTGAGTGTGCAATGCAGGCAGACGTGCTGCAAATATCTTTGCACTAGTGGGACTAGACAAAAGTCCAATAGCCACGTTTAGGATGCCACTAGGTACACTGAGTGTTTGCTAGTATAATGGCTTAGTTAAAAAGAGTTTGAGTGTGCAATGCAGGCAGACGTGCTGCAAATATCTTTGCACTAGTGGGACTAGACAAAAGTCCAATAGCCACGTTTAGGATGCCACTAGGTACACTGAGTGTTTGCTAGTATAATGGCTTAGTTAAAAAGAGTTTGAGTGTGCAATGCAGGCAGACGTGCTGCAAATATCTTTGCACTAGTGGGACTAGACAAAAGTCCAATAGCCACGTTTAGGATGCCACTAGGTACACTGAGTGTTTGCTAGTATAATGGCTTAGTAACAATGAGTTTGAGTGTGCAATGCAGGCAGACGTGCTGCAAATATCTTTGCACTAGTGGGACAAAACAAAAGTCCAATAGCCACGTTTAGAATGCCACTAGGTACACTGAGTGTTTGCTAGTATAATGGCTTAGTTATAATGAGTTGGAGTGTGCAATGCAGGCAGAGGTGCTGCAAATATCTTTGCACTAGTGTGACTAGACAAAAGTCCAATAGCCACGTTTAGGATGCCACTAGGTACACTGAGTGTTTGCTAGTATAATGGCTTAGTTAAAAAGAGTTGGAGTGTGCAATGCAGGCAGAGGTGCTGCAAATATCTTTGCACTAGTGTGACTAGACAAAAGTCCAATAGCCACGTTTAGGATGCCACTAGGTACACTGACTGTTTGCTAGTATAATGGCTTAGTTATAATGAGTTGGAGTGTGCAATGCAGGCAGACGTGCTGCAAATATCTTTCCACTAGTTTGACTACACAAAAGTACAATAGCCACGTTTAGGATGCCACTAGGTACAATGACTGTTTGCTAGTATAATGGCTTAGTTAAAAAACGTTTGAGTGTGCAATGCAGGCAGACATGCTGCAAATATCTTTCCACTAGTTTGACTACACAAAAGTACAATAGCCACGTTTAGGATGCCACTAGGTACAATGACTGTTTGCTAGTATAATGGCTTACTTAAAAAAAGTTTGAGTGTGCAATGCAGACAGACGTGCTGCAAATATCTTTGCACTAGTTTGACTAGACAAAAGTACAATAGCCACGTTTAGGATGCCACTAGGTACACTGACTGTTTGCTAGTATAATGGCTTAGTTAAAAAGAGTTTGAGTGTGCAATGCAGGTAGAGGTGCTGCAAATGTCTTTGCACTAGTGTGACTAGACAAAAGTCCAATAGCCACGTTTAGGATGCCACTAGGTACACTGACTGTTTGCTAGTATAATGGCTTAGTTAAAAAGAGTTTGAGTGTGCAATGCAGGTAGAGGTGCTGCAAATATCTTTGCACTAGTGTGACTAGACAAAAGTCCAATAGCCACGTTTAGGATGCCACTAGGTACACTGACTGTTTGCTAGTATAATGGCTTAGTTATTATAAGGAGTTGGAGTGTGCAGAGGACAGGAGGGTACAGTGCCAGGATTGTGGGGCTCTGGGTAGAGGAATGGAAGCCTGCCTTTCTATTCCCTCCTAATAGGGAAATGCAGGGAGGAAATCCCTGACCTACTCTGTTTTCAGGACCTGTCACCTATGGCTCTGACCCTGCCCGTACGAGCCCTTAAAAGGACTTATAGAAAGTGCTCTCCCTAAGCTGTCCAGTGCTGTGTATACAGCAGTATCGGCGATAGGACTCAGTCAGGACGGAGCTGCGCCAGTGATGTCTGACACCAAGGACGCAGAAGAGATAATGGCGTGCTGGAGGAAAATGTCCGGTTTTATAATGCAGGGACATGTGACATGGACATCCTATCACACATGCCGTTGCTTCTCTGGCTAAAAGTCCACTTAGCTGTGTGTGTGTCTGGGATTGGCTGACATGCTGGCCCGCCCCACAAGACGCGCGCGCTTAGGGAAGGAAGACAAGGAAAAAAAAAAAAAATTATACAAACAGGAGTGATCTGAAGGCGCTGTTCACGCACACTATACACTGAAATGTCATAATAGTGTGAGTCACAGAGTGACTTACACTATTACAGCGGAAAGCCAGCTAGGAATTAGCTGTTTTTTTGCTGCTAGAACCGTTCTCGAACGTTTCTAGAACTATCGAGCTTTTGCAAAAAGCTCGAGTTCTAGTTCGATCTAGAACAGGCCCCAAAATCACTCGAGCCTAGAACTGGAGAACCACGAACCACGAACCGCGCTCAACTCTACTGCTGATATCCCCTGCAGTTGACGGTAACGGCCTCTTCCCTGCACCTATGTGTTGTTTGGTAGCGATGGGTTCCCACCGGTAACCCGCTCCCCAGCTTGGATATGAGCCGGAGGAGCTCCACTCTTGCCCGCAGGCGCTGGCCCTGGGAAACTGGTGCCTTGGCGGTGGCGGTGTCTCCCCTTAACGGTCGGACTGTTGCCTTCAATCGGGACTTGGTTGTTGGGAGACAGTCGTCCCCTTCACTGACGGATTTGGCAAATTATGGTGACTCCTAGCCTTGCCTGGATCCGAAAGGCCCCTGCCCTGGTGCTGACTAATCTTCGTATACCGCTCCGATACCGCCGGGTCGCCACCCGTCCACGGTCCTTTCGGCAACCTCCAATCAGTCTCGCCTGCAGACGGTCACCGCCATCTGCCAACCTTGCTGTCTCAGTCCGGGGCACACACCCGGACCAACTTCAGGCTTCTTTCTGTCACTTTCTCTGTTGCTCTTACTTTAGCTCCTCTTACTGTTTACTCCTTCTACTTCAAACTCTCTAACTGAACTGCCTGGTTTCCCCACCTCCAGAGCTGTGAACTCCTCGGTGGGCGGAGCCAACCGCCTGGCCCACCCCCTGGTGTGGACACCAGCTCCTGGAGGAAGGCAACAAGGATTTCTGTTTTGACTTTGTGTGTACCTGCAGGGAATGTGGGGTGCGTGTGGTGTAGTGACCTGTGACCCCTGGCTTGCCCAGGGCGTCACATTCCCCCTTAGCAAAATGCAGACCGTCCTCGGGCTGCCCGTCCAACACCGGTTTTATTTTCCTTTTGTTTTCTGTGAAAATAGAAAAACGGTAACATATTTACAACTTATGACATCATCCCACATCAGGAGGCACATTTCTTAAACGTTGCAAACGGTTTACGGTTACGGTCTCCGCTCTCTCCCACCCAAGTAACCTGGCCCTGATGCTGCCCCTAAAACCCAGGCAGCACCCCTTGACCCCAGTCCTGCACCAAGTCACCCGAGCGGGATCTGTCCTCCCCTCCAGAGGGTAGCCACCGGTTCCTGTGGTGGCTGGGCCCCAGCCGGCTCTGCTGCGGGCCCTCCCTCCAACCTGCCTCTTCGGAGGCGGCAACTGCGGAAACGGTAACGGTAAAACAACTTATTTACATGCCACTTAACGTTTGTGGTTGCCCTGCAAGTTCACGGGCTTGTCCATGGAAAGTCCTCCATGTAACTTTTTAAACGGTCCCCTCGGGGACAACGGTGCCGGCAATGGCCGGTTTTCCAAATCACGGTGAATCAGGTGACTGTTCGGTTATCATCTTATCATTTGTAAACTTTTTCAAACTTTTCAAACAAAACTCAGTGGTGGTCCCAACGGGGACGGTGCAGCGGTACCCCACTGCCATTACTCCGGATATTCAGCTTCATCCGAGGGAGGGGGTGCAGAACTCACTCGGCTCTCCTGGCTGCTCCTCAGTTTTGCATCTAGGGCGAACCATCCCCTCTCTCCACAGTGCCGGGTATACTGTACAATGTCACCCGGCATCAGGTTACGGCCGGGGTGCTCCTCGGGCAGGTGGGCATTCACGTCCCGCCGGGCTATAAACACTTTGGCCTCCAGGCCCGGTTCGTAGATAAACCCATAGCCCCGGCGGACATCAAACCGCCTCACTTGTCCTTCATACAGCGGGCCCCAGACACGGAACGTCGCCTGGCGGAGGTTCTCCTTCTCTCGGATTGCTCGTGCCACCAATTCGGCTTTCTTCTTCTCCCTCTCACTGATCTCCGGACCCAGCGGTACCGGCTCCCTGTCCCAATACGGTGCTGCTACGAGCTCCGGCGCACGGGTCGGGCCCCGCGGGACATTCTGGACGCTGCCCACTGTCAGGGATCTGGGCGACAGGTCCCGCGGCGTCTTGGCCTTGGGCGCCGCCTTGCAGCGACAACCCGGCGCTACCTCAGCCGAGGTGTGGGGGATGGGCACAGGGGCTTTCCGCAGCTGGGCCTCCGGCTCGGAACGGGTCATCAGCTCCGGCTCGGGGGACTTCTGAGGGGCTGCCTCCGGTGCAGACTTCGGGGCCTTCCATGGCAGCACCTCCGACTTGCTACGGGCTCCGGCTACAGGTCGGCCCGCCGGGGCGGGCATGCTGGGTATCGCTACCGGTTGCGGTGGCAGCGGGCCTAGTGGCGGGGTCACAGCTTCCGAGACGGGTGGCGAGGGAGGCAACAGAGCGAGAGGGCTTGGACCGGGTCGAGCAGCCGCGATGATCGGCCCTTCAAGGGCATCGGGGCGTGGGTCACTCACCCTCCCTTCCTCGGCTTCCTCCTCGCGTCTCCGCACGGTCGCGATCACGTCCGCCATGTCGGCCTCCCACTCCTCCATGAGGAGCTGCATCTTGACCTGCAGCCTTTGGTAGAGCTGCGCGGTCCGGATCTCCACCCACGCCGTGGTTCCCGGCGCGGGGGCTACGGTGCTACGGGACGGCATCCACATTCTGCTGGTGACTTCTTCCAGGAACAGGGTGACTGCAGAGTCCTGGCGTCCCTGCTTTTATAGCTGCGCTCACATGCAGCCAGCCGCCATCGCGTCCCCCTTCGCTTCTTTCCGGCCCCTCCTCTGTCGGGGCGGGGTTTTGGCCTTCGCGCCTCTGCTACTCGGTAAGACGCTCGAACGGGAACTCTTCGCGCCAAAGATGGCGGCTTCTGAAATTTTTCTCCTGGACACCTCCGGCGGTAACAAGGCGCACCTCTACCAGACGACAGAGCGGTAAGATCCTGTTCGTGACGCCAAGCTGTCGCGGGCGGAGGAGGGGACGCCGCGCTCTCCCACTGCTCGGGTCCGGCTGCCGCGGCTGCTGCGGCCTGCTGCTGCTCGGTGGCTCGAGCGATGGGCCGGATCCCGGGGACTCTAGCGGCGCTCCTCGCCCATGAGTGAAAGGGGTTTGGTTGTGGGGATTGTTTATTGTCCGTGACGCCACCCACGGTTGTGGTGATTATGTGTACACCACCGCTCCTCTGGCTGGGGATCCCGGGAGTGATGGTATGGAGCAGCCAGTTGTTGTTTTGCCCCTCCGTGGGTAGGGGTTGGTGATCCCGGGGCCCAGTGATGTGGTGTTGGATGGTGGACAGGAGGGCTATGGGGCCTGTGGAGGTGCAGGGGCGAAGGGGCAGCGCTGTGCCGCACGGCACGGAGGTACTCACTCAGCCAGTAAACACGACACAGTTCTCGGTAAACAAACGGCTGGTTGGACGGGTCCCTCAGACGGTTGCGCTGCTGATATCCCCTGCAGTTGACGGCCTCTTCCCTGCACCTATGTGTTGTTGTTTGGTAGCGATGGGTTCCCACCGGTAACCCGCTCCCCAGCTTGGATATGAGCTGGAGGAGCTCCACTCTTGCCCGCAGGCGCTGGCCCTGGGAAACTGGTGCCTTGGCGGTGGCGGTGTCTCCCCTTAACGGTCGGACTGTTGCCTTCAATCGGGACTTGGTTGTTGGGAGACAGTCGTCCCCTTCACTGACGGATTTGGCAAATTATGGCGACTCCTAGCCTTGCCGGGATCCGAAAGGCCCCTGCCCTGGTGCTGACTAATCTTCGTATACCGCTCCGGTACCGCCGGGTCACCACCCGTCCACGGTCCTTTCGGCAACCTCCAATCAGTCTCGCCTGCAGACGGTCACCGCCGTCTGCCAACCTTGCTGTCTCAGTCCGGGGCACACACCCGGACCAACTTCAGGCTTCTTTCTGTCACTTTCTCTGTTGCTCTTACTTTAGCTCCTCTTACGGTTTACTCCTTCTACTTCAAACTCTCTAACTGAACTGCCTGGTTTCCCCGCCTCCAGAGCTGTGAACTCCTCGGTGGGCGGAGCCAACCACCTGGCCCACCCCCTGGTGTGGACACCAGCTCCTGGAGGAAGGCAACAAGGATTTCTGTTTTGACTTTGTGTGTACCTGCAGGGAATGTGGGGTGCGTGTGGTGTAGTGACCTGTGACCCCTGGCTTGCCCAGGGCGTCACACTTGCATTTGGCCTGTGTCATGATGTTCCCTGCATTCAGGGCATATCCTGACTTAGTTCAGGCCCTACTAGTCTGATTTTTCCAAGTGGATAATGAAGTGGCCGCTGATTGGCTTCTTATGAGAGTCTGTGCCGAAACGCCACCGGCACCAGAAGTGAGTATAGGAGTAATTATTTTATGAGGGAACATAGTGATTGAGAAGACATTATCTGAGTAGCAGACAACCTGTTTAAGTAACCCACCATACCAACCTCTGATAATACCAGCAGGTATGAAATAATAGTTCTATCTGAAAAATAATAATTGCAAGCGCAATGCCTAAATAATACTGTTAGAAAATGATTATTAGAAGGTAACATGATGAGTATATAATGAGATAAGGAGGCCATATGTCTATGTGAATGTGAAAAGCGAGGCACTGTGATAGCCGCATGATTATTTTTGGGGCTTTTATGTACAGAATTATTTTATTAAGTGGCATGGTGTTCTATCCTATACATTTTTGTTGTGTTCTCCTATAGATTTCAACATCAGACAACAGCATCTACACCCACACAAATACAATTCACATCTGGCACTACAATAATTTTTTCTCTGGGAAACAGACAAAAATAGAAACATTTTGAACCAAAAAACCTCATTACTGAGTTCGAGAAGCTCGAAAACAGCTTTGAGACCCAAAACCAGTGTTGGACTGAAGTGCCAAGGGCCACCAGTAACATTCGTGGGCCAACTCCAGCTACATGCAGTTATTAATTGATTGCAGCTGCTCTTCTATGTCATTTTAATATATTCTTCCATGAAATGATATAATGTGAAGTTTGTTAAATAAATTAGACCTTGCCTTTGTCTCCACATCATACATCAAGTCTACTGTGACAAGCACTGCTCATGTGGGGACCACTACTGCACATGGGGGGGAATTACCTGTTCCCCATTTTATGGAGCACGGGAGCTACAATCAACCTATTGTCCACATTGATGATATAACCTCGATGAAAGCTGATGAGAACAATATTTATAACATATTAAAAGGGGTTCTCCAATGATTCGCTTTTCTAGTCACCTGACTACTGCAACCCATCGCAAGCTGTAGCGGTGCTGTGACTTCCGAATGTAGCAGACAATGCTTTTGGAGCCACCAAAGAACTCCCAAGCAGATTGTGCTGGGTCTGAGGGGGGCGCTGGAAGGAAAGTGTGCCTCCGTTTACTGATTTTAATAAACTAATCTCTAATATTGTGGGATAACCTATTTAAAGGGAACTTATCATCAGGTTTTCCCAATATAAACTTTGTCTACCACTTTTAATGTCCCCTTTACAGTATTATAGTAAGCTGTATAAAAGTCCCCAAATCCCCTGCATAGCCCTAAAATACCTTTAATAATCACTCATAAGGTGCAGTCCAGTCCAATGGGTAATGTTGGTCTTGCTTCTCCGCCTTCTTTGTCCTCACAATCCTCCTTTGCTGCTTCATGTGGATGGTACATCATCCACACAGTGTCCTCATTTGTGCTCCTGCGCAGGCATACCTTGCTCAAAGTACTGTAGTGTACATACACTGGAAAAGGCCAAAGAGCTCTGATGACCTAGAAGTAAAGCCGGCGCATGCACATTGCAGTACTCAACAGGGCAGCGTGAAGTATGCCTGTGCAGGATCGTGACTGGGGACACTGTATAGATCACGTAGGATGTGCCATCCACCTGAAGGAGGATGGTGATTGTGAGGAGGGATGAGGCGCTGAAGCAATGACCAGTGGATCTGACTGCCCTCTATGGGGGATTATAAAAGATATTTTTGGGCTATGCAAAGGGGGTTGGCGGCTTATATAGAGCTTGCTAGACTGCTGTAAAAAAGGCATTAGATGTGGTTGTTATAGTTTATATTTGGAAAACCTGGTGAGAGTTTTCCTTTAAGGCTAGGTTCACACTTCCGTTGTTTTGCTTCCGTCAGGTCCGTTGTTGCCACACAATGACGAATCCGTCGTTTATGAGATGTCAACTGACGGAACGGATGTGTAATTTCACAGGATTCCGTTCACAGGAATCCTGTAAAAAAAAACTGATCCGTCGCGTCCGTTACATCCGTTGTGCATCCGTTCTTTGACGGACCCGTTGTGATCCGTTTGTCTTTGGGACAGCCCACTGGGTGTGCCAAACATGCTGGGCATGATTAGTAGAGCATGACGGAATCCAGCACTGGATTCTGTCGTGTGATGGATTACGATAGAATCCAGCACCATAGACATTCATTATAGCTTGTGACGGATTGTGACGGACACCTGCAGAGTCCGTTTTTTCCCGCTCCAAAAAACGTTACATGCAGCGTTGCTCCCGCATGATGGTCAGTCACTAAACGACTGATCCGTTTGCAGCGGATGCAACGCAAGGCAATCAGTCACAATCCGTTATAGAAGTCTAAGAGGAAAAACTGGATTCCTGCAAAATATTTTGCAGGATACCGTAATTCCTCAAGGTGACGGATTGTGACTGATGCAAAACAACGGAAGTGCGAACCTAGCCTAAGGGAAACATTTGTTTGTTCGGCAAAGCCAACAGTGGCCATTCAGAAACATTGTGAGGGCCCAAAGAAGAATTGTAGTTATTCTGGATTGGCTAATGAGTCACTACTGAGCTTTAATGTCATGCTACAGTGTAAGTATAAATAAAGGAAGATGTAGGAGAAGTTAACTTGATATTGTAGTTAATCATTAATGTGAAGGTCCTGACCAGACACTTTTAAGTAAAGTTTACAGGGTAAAGCGATCACTAATGTGAGTTCATTAAATTACGGTCTGTGAGTTAATGCTTCTGACCTCTGGATAAATGAGCCAGCCACTGAATAGTCTGCTTGTCACATACTGTAATGTGTCCTTGGTGATAATTATAGCACAAATCAGCTTTGTTTCTGCTCACTCTTGGTCATTTCTGAGAATTAGTTGTTATGATACAGGAATTAAAGGAACATCTACAATTATACAGTACATAAAGCCATAATAATATAAAGGTTGGGGCGCTGCTAAAGTTCTGGAGTTCTGACTCAGCTTCACCCAAGCAAGAACAAGTTACGATCCTACCGGGGCTTATTTTAGTATGTCGTATGTACATTACTGTAATAATTGTTAAAAACAATAAACTACTGTAAAGGAATCTGAAGAGGCTTAAACTGGGGAGGTCTGGTTACAGGACAACACACTGGCAGTTATAAAAAGGAAAATGTTTGTGTCTAAGAAACACGCGGGGTGCCTAAGTTAAGAGCCGCAGAGGTTCCATGTGCCAGTATGGCCGCCTGCCATAGATGTGTAGTCATAATGCTGCATATTATTCTCATGGATTCTCATATATCATTATTTAATTCACACAGATGCTGTATATGTCGCGGGCGGGGGCAAATCACAACGGGGGGGGGGCACTCAAGGCACTCAGATCCGGGTGGTGGCCGTGGCTCGAGTGGCAGCCGGATCTGGGGCTCGCGCAGCCGTCCGTCACCCACGAGTGAAAAGGGGTTATTTACAGCGGATAGAGTCTTTGTCGGTGACGCCACCCGTGGGTTGCGGTGAGGGATGGTGACACCGCCGCTGCCTTGTATGTGGGTGCCCAGGGCTGATGGAGCAGGGCAGCAAGGTGGGATCCCCTCCACGGGTAGGGGAGGTGTAGTCCCAGGGCCCAGGGTATTGTGAGAGGTTGCAGGGAGCAGGAAACTCACAGTTCGGTTGTCATGGTGCTGGATGAGCTGCTGATGATTTGGATGGTCAGTAACCACACACAGTCTGTATTGTAAACCAAATTGCCAATGGCTGGTCACCTTTGGCCGGTGTCTTCGGGTCCCACAACCAGATATACAGCCAAGGGCCCTTTCTTCCACACTCTCTGTCTGTCTCCTTCTTGTGTGGACTAGTCCGGTTGAACAGCATCCGGACCGGATCCCCTCTCTCAGCACCGGCGGGCCACAACCCTGAGCCGGTTGGCCTCAGGTTCCCCGCGACCGGATCTCTGCGCCTGTGGCCCTCACTGCCACCTAGTCCAGTAGTCCAGCGCTCCAACCCCGACTACCAACCTCTCCAGGGAGCTCCAACTCCCTCCTGTCAGCTCTTCACTGACTACAGCCCAAACTGAAGCTAACCTCTGTTCTGTCATTTCTCAAGCTCTTCTCGATCCCTCCCATTTTCCTGGGGAGGGAGTGAGTAGGGCCTGATTGGCTGGTGTATATCTGTGTGGGGACTGTGTTGGTGCCAAGGAGGAGAATGGCCTGCACTTTTGTGGATTTGTGCAGGCTCTGTGACAACCTGGTTTTGCCAGGGGGTCACATATACCTAATTAAGGAATCGATTGATGCAATTATCAGAATGTTAAAAAAATGGTAGACAGGGGTATGGTGTTACAAGGTCTTTAATTCATACTAGCCAGTTATGAAGATAAGGGAGACCTCTCAAACTTCAAACAGAGTTTGAAATCTACTAGTCTCCTAGAAAACTGCCAATGGTAAATGTGGCAAGGAGAAAGTTGGAGTACATTTCAATATATCTAAAATGTATACTTTTCCTGTCTGTGCCAGGAACCCCACTGATCCTGGGAATAGAGGTAGGGCGGTATTTAGAGTTCATGCTACTATGGGCACTTACTTTTAGTTCACACACGCCTATTAGTAAGTCACACTAAGGCATTATTCACTTTGTATGCAACTAGAAATATATATACATATATATATTCAAAAAATCAGAAGGCAGCACTCCATTTTTCTTCAGGTTTGCCTTTATTTAATGGCCTAACACAGGACATTTCGGTAAGGAACTGACCTTTCTCCAACAGTCAGGTTAGAAAGGTCAGCTCCTGACCGAAGTGTCCTGTGTTATGGGCCATTAAAGAAAGACAAACCTTTAGAAAAATGGAGTGCTGCCTTCTGATTTTTTTTAATATACTGAATGGACGGTAGGATGCTGTTTGTGAAGGAGTTTTGCACCCGAATATAAACTCTATGTGCTGCTTTGAAAAATTTACATATATATATATATATATATATATATATAACAAAACTCTCATCTTTAATAAGACATGGTTGGTCTGGTAAACAATCGGTGTAAGAAGTATTTTATCATAGCCAGACTCCCGATGCATGTCAGCCTAAGTACAAAACCCATCAACTTATTAAAATTGACCAATATTGTGACTTAAACAGACTACAAATAACATGGAAGGAGGGTGGTACAGAAGTGTCTGGGTTCCATGCACTGAGGAGAGACCTGAAGAGGAAGAGTATGGTTTTATAAAGGGGAAGAGTGGGAGGGGAGTAGTGATGGGCAGTCCGGCTCTTTTTGGTGATCCGGTTCCCATGGCTCTGCTCACCAAAAAGAGCCGGATCATTCAGATCGTTCTCGGCTCCTTATTAAATATGTGTTCACCCCAGGTCCCCTGAGGAAGTCATCACGAAATACGTATTGGGATTTTTTTCCCCTTGTGTGACTGCATGTGAGTGCTATAATTGGTGGAATATCCACCGGGCTATGTGTTTGGGTAATGTGCCTATGATTATGTACTAAGTGTTATCCTGTCATTACTGTGAACTTGGAAAGGCACTTACATTGGTTTTGCTGGGAATACTTCCCTGTTCGCTGGACCATGTGTTTGTGTAATGTGCCTATTGTCATGCACTAAAGTGTTACTCTGTCATTTGCTGTGAACCTGTTTATGATATAGGCACGTACACTGGCCCTGCTGGGAATATATCCCTGTCCATTGGACTAGATGCCTGGGCAGTGTGCCTATGTTCATATACTTAAGTGTTACTCTATCACTCACTGTGAACCTGTTTATTGCAATGGCATTTACACTGACCTTGCTGGGAACACATCCCTGTTCACCGGATGATGTGTGTGAGTAACATGCCTATTGTCATCTATTAAAGTGTTATTCTGTCACTGACTGTGAATTTATCTTTTGTATAGGCACTTACACTGGCTCTGCTGGGAATATATTCCTGTTCATTTATTTGTAATGTGCCTAGAGTTCTTGATTAGGTGAACCTGCGTTTTGTAAAAGGCACTTACACTGGCCCTGCTGGGAGTACACCCTTTTGTGTGCACCTAATTTGATCCATGCAGCCCCACATGGGGTTCTTTATTCGCTCTTATGTGTCATTTAACCTTCTTACTTGTCACAATTTTTATATCCCATGTAATTGACTCGCCCACCCCAGGGCTGTGGGACACCCGGTGCCGGGCCGGACTAGTCCGGTGGTAGTCAGTGGTGGCTGGGCCCGGCTCCGTGGCCCTGGTGGGTGTCAGTAGAATATGTGGCTAAGTTAGAGTTTGTGTTCGTGACGCCACCTGTGGTATGCGGCTAATAAGCCGCCGCTGCTGTGTGAGGCCTCCGGGGTGATGTTATGGCAGCAATGGTAGTACTGCTCCCCACAGGTGGAGCAATGCCCGGGGCACAGTTGGTGCTTGTGAATGTCTATGCGGATAAAATAACTGAGGCAACTTCAGAGGTGCAGTTCAAGTTCTTTACTCACAGTTCTTGTCAGGGCAGGCAGGACCCTTGGACTGCTGAGACCGCTGTCAGGGACCTCCGTCTTCTGGGTGATTCCGAGTGTGAAATCCGGTACCCTCCGCTTAGTGTCTCTTTCTATGCTGTCTTCACTAGCCTTGCCTTGTTAAGATGGACTTGGCTTGGCCTCCATTACAGTCTCCAGGCTGGGGGGTCACCTGTCGGCTGATTACCCCTTTTCTGAAGGGCTGCTCTGGGTTCTGGCCCTGGGAGCTTGCAACGTCCCTGGGCCTCGGTTTTTACTGTTTGGAGATTGTCTTTTCACTCCTCCAGTCTCTAGGGACCGTCCCCTGTCGCAGCTAATCACTCCACCGATGTCACTGTGGACCAGGCCACCGCAGCCTGCAGCTACTCGTAGCGCCTCTGGGCCCTCGGCTTCGGTACCCAACAAGGACAGCTCGTGGTACCTACAGGACTACCCGCGGCCCTGCGACCCTTTCTTTCCTTCGCTTCTTTCTCCTCCTTGCCTGCTTCCAGCAGGCCTCCTCCTCCCTCCTTGCTCTCGTTCTCCTTCTCCAACTACATGCTCACTCCTCACTCTCTCACTCCCTGAGCGATCTAACTAAACTTGACCTTCCTGTCTCTGTCTGCTCTCTGGTGGCTCCTCCCACCTCCCCAGTTGCTAAGCTACCACCCTATGGGAGCAGGGATGGGTCTTACAGCCCCTCTCAGCATGCAGCATGGGAGGGTTGCCTGCCACTTTCCCTGGTCCTGTGTGTCCCCAGCAATGGGTGTAGTGTGAATTTACCAGGGGACCGGAGTTCACTCTCTTCCTCTCCCAGAATGGGGCATCACACCGCAGATGGGGTGCAATGACCTGTGGCGACGGAAGCCTCAGGGGCGCCACACTCCCCCACAGCAAATCCCAGCACGTCCTCGGGCTGAAAAACAACAAAAACATGTGGAGACACTGCAAAAACATTTTTGTATGCAATAACATAAACAGTAAAACATTTCTTCCCTTTATGGGAGGCACATGAAAGTAAACGTTGCAAACTTCTTATAAAGAAAAATTCTAAGTGTGCACTTCCAGTCCATTGCACGGTTTGGGCACATCCCCCATAATTCTGGTAGGGGGCACAACAGGTGCAACTAATTACATTTTTGGCTACTACAAGTCCAGTAGCCCGACAGTTCGTTTCAATCTAACAAAGCGACATCTTCGACCAGCCATTAAGTCCAATGGCCTGGTTACATGAGACATATCAACAACATACCAGCCATTAAGTCCAATGGCCTGGTAGGACATACACATACACTTCCACCGGGGCCCACATTCCAGTTCAGTGGCCCGGTAGCACATAACATGGGGGGGTGACGTCTTCAAAAAGAATCAGGGGCAGTACAGTAGGAAAGGGTGTCATCTTCGAAAAGAATCAGGGGCAAACAGGGGCTATCTACAGTTCAGCATCTCTTCATCTTTACTTGTAGGGATTCTTCTCCGGCTCCCCACCTGGCAGCAGGTAGACAGCGGTCAGCACAGTCTGCGTCTCCTGCGTGGCTGTAGCAGGCCTGCTGCAAGATGCTGCGGCCTGGGCCCGCTCTGAGGTAGTGCTGCTGGCTTGCATAGGGTTACTGGCTGGCGCGAGGCTGCTGGCTTGCAGGGGGTTACCAGCCATACGGCGCCACTCTGGCTCTTCTGGGGCTGCCTCCTTGTCTTGGCGGGCCGCGCTTGGCATGGCGGCGGCCTGGGTTGGAGTCGCTGCTGCGGTGAGATCTTGGCGGGCCGCACCTTGCGTAGCTGCGGCCCGGATCGGCGTCGCCGTGTCGGGCGTCTCTCCAGGGACCGCGGGCATGGCAGCGGGGGTTGGGGCTCTCGCGCCGGCAGGGGCATTAAATGACTCACCCCTCAGTTGCATCTCCGGTGTTCTGGTGGTCGCTGTCTTGCTGCAGGGTGCTGGTATCGGAGCTGCGGTCGTGGCACGCGCGCCTGCAGGAGGACCGGGCAGGAACCCCACCTGGCAATCCGGGCTCCACCGGCTGGGGGTGTCACTCTCTTTACCCGGCTCTGCAGCGGCGGCTGGATCTTCTCCGCTCTCCAGGACGCAGGACACAACCCGGTTCTGAGGTGCGTGTCCCGGCTCGGCCACTCCTCCTCTGGCCGCTCGTTGCTCGGCGTCCATCCTTTTAGCTTCTTCACGCGCCATCTTTTCTTCCTCCGCCTTCTATGGCGGGCACCGCTTTGCGCGCTTTTCTTGGACAAGGGGGCGGGGCTTCTCTTCGCGCCCTTTCTTCTTGCACGCCCCCCTTCTTCCCGCTCTCAGCAGCGCTAATGGCGGTGGTTTCTCAGTAAAGTACACAGTCTGTCACACGGTTCTTCAGGCGCACAGTACCCGGTTAGACCGGGCACGAAATCCTGTTCACAGCGCCAAAAGTTGACTCGCCCACCCCAGGGCTATGGGACACCCGGTGCCGGGCCGGACTAGTCCGGTGGTAGTCAGTGGTGGCTGGGCCCGGCTCCGTGGCCCTGGTGGGTGTCAGTTGAATAAGTGGCTTAAGTTAAAGTTTGTGTTCGTGACGCCACCTGTGGTATGCGGCTACTAAGCCGCCGCTGCTGTGAGGCCTCCGGGATGATGTTATGGCAGCAATGGTAGTACTGCTCCCCACAGGTGGAGCGATGCCCGGGGCACGGTTGGTGCTTGTGAATGTCTATGCGGATAAAATAACTGAGGCAACTTCAGAGGTGCAGTTCAAGTTCTTTACTCACAGTTCTTGTCAGGGCAGGCAGGACCCTTGGACTGCTGAGACCGCTGTCAGGGACCTCCGTCTTCTGGGTGATTCCGAGTGTGAAATCCGGTACCCTCCGCTTAGTGTCTCTTTCTATGCTGTCTTCACTAGCCTTGCCTTGTTAAGATGGACTTGGCTTGGCCTCCATTACAGTCTCCAGGCTGGGGGGTCACCTGTCGGCTGATTACCCCTTTTCTGAAGGGCTGCTCTGGGTTCTGGCCCTGGGAGCTTGCAACGTCCCTGGGCCTCGGTTTTTACTGTTTGGAGATTGTCTTTTCACTCCTCCAGTCTCTAGGGACCGTCCCCTGTCGCAGCTAATCACTCCACCGATGTCACTGTGGACCAGGCCACCGCAGCCTGCAGCTACTCGTAGCGCCTCTGGGCCCTAGGCTTCGGTACCCAACAAGGACAGCTCGTGGTACCTACAGGACTACCCGCGGCCCTGCGACCCTTTCTTTCCTTCGCTTCTTTCTCCTCCTTGCCTGCTTCCAGCAGGCCTTCTCCTCCCTCCTTGCTCTCGTTCTCCTTCTCCAACTACATGCTCACTCCTCACTCTCTCACTCCCTGAGCGATCTAACTAAACTTGACCTTCCTGTCTCTGTCTGCTCTCTGGTGGCTCCTCCCACCTCCCCAGTTGCTAAGCTACCACCCTATGGGAGCAGGGATGGGTCTTACAGCCCCTCTCAGCATGCAGCATGGGAGGGTTGCCTGCCACTTTCCCTGGTCCTGTGTGTCCCCAGCAATGGGTGTAGTGTGAATTTACCAGGGGACCGGAGTTCACTCTCTTCCTCTCCCAGAATGGGGCATCACACCGCAGATGGGGTGCAATGACCTGTGGCGACGGAAGCCTCAGGGGCGCCACATAATATTTATATGCTTGACCCAACCAATTAAAGTTTTTCTATGTGCAACTTACTTTGGTGTTGGTGGTTCTTGGGCCATGGGATATGATGTAATATAAGGCAAATTTAAAGACTTTTTTTCTGCTGTTTCAATATGTCCCTGAAGTTGTTGCCTTTTACCTTATATAAGTCTGCTTTAACTGTCCTGGTTGTTGCTAATCAACGCATGTCCAGCTGCACAAAGCCCCTCATGCCCCGTACAGACCATCTCCCTAATGAGGAGTTCTAATAACAAATGGACATACCTGTGAGGGTAAAATGAGGTACAGACCAGCAGGTGATGATCTCAGTCCTGTCTGACCATAAAAGATCACCCTTATCCAATTATTTAACCTGTTTCACTACATTCCCATGTTGTAAATGGGCTGTAGATTGTCTGTCATGGAATTGTGGACACAAAGCATGCAGCATATTACAGTAGCTGCATATCTCATCTCCACACGTGTTAAAAATTAGCAACGTAAATTAACAAGCATCTGGAAATGCTAAATCCAATTAGCCTCATTCACACATCCATTGGTCAAGTGCTTGTTCTGTGATTTTTCACTAATAGAAGCCCCATTAAAGTCTATGGGGCTGTTCACATGTCCATGGATAATTTAGGCTAAGTGCTTACTAGAAAATGACTTTTTCTTAAGGAAAAACCAGACCCTGTGAAAGAATCCAGCACCGACGGTAAAACAACGCACCAAAACCGCAACGAAATCCGCATGCGGTTTGCAGCGTTTTGGTGCGGATTTGGTGTGTATTTTCTGCGGTTTTGCCGCAGGTTGGTCCCTGCGGTTTTGCCCTTAATTATTGGTAAAAAAAACGCAGGGACCTGCAGAAAAGAAGTGACTTGCATATTAATTCCGCAGCGGAAATTCCGCGGGTAAATCTACAAGGACAAAAAAACGCAGTGTGCGCACAGCTTTATTTAATCCCCATAGATTTTGCTGGAGAAGGACTGCAGAAATGTTATAAACATTTTCTGCTGGATTTCTGCAGCGAAATCCGCGGCAATTCCGCTGGTAAATCCACAGCTTGCGCACATGGCCTTACAGAGTTGTCTGTAAAAAATCATGTCAGTGGGATCAGAAGATGCAGTGAGTATCGGATCTGTGTTGGTGAGTAGTGGAGGTGTCGGAGAGGTGAGCTATGCAGTGAGTATACAGATTTTTAAATTTATGATGGCCCATTATGGTTCAGAAAAACGGCAGCCAGTGGCCATCATTTTGCTGAGTCTAAAGGGGGCTTTACACGCAACGATATCTCTAACAATATGTCATCGGGGTCACGGAATTTGTGAAGCACATCTGGCATCGTTAGCGACGTCGTTGCGTGTGACACCTATGAGCGAGTGTTAACAATCAAAAATACTCACCTAATCATTGACACGTCGTTCATTTTCAAAAAATCTTTGCTGGTGCTGGATGCAGGTTGTTCGTCGTTCCTGAGGCAGTACACATCACTACGTATGACACCCCGGGAACGATGAACAGCAGCGTTCCTGCGTCCTCCGTTAACGAGGTGGGCGTGTCGTTAATGCGGCTGGTTTCTGCCCCTCTACTTCTATTGGCGGGCCGCTGTGTGACGTCGCTGTGACGCCACACGAACCCCCCCTTAAAAAAAGAGGTTGTTTGCCGCCCACAGCGACGTCGCTAGGAAGGTAAGTATGTGTTACGCATCCTAGCGATATTGTGCGCCACGGGCAGCGATTTGCCCGTGACGCACAAACGACGGGGGCGGGTGCTTTCACTAGCGACATCGCTAGCGATGTCGCTGCATGTAAAGCAGCCTTAAGCGTTAAGGGAGTTACAAAAAATACATATTTTGGTGAATTTATTTGCTTATCCCTAGCATGGAGTTTTCACAATGGACTTCACTTTCATAGACAGAGAAGGTGAAAAGGGAGCTAGGAGATAAACCTATATAAGACTAGGTTCATTGGTTCATTCAGAGTTGCATCCAGAAAAGTGTGAAAAAAAAATTTTCAATTGGTATTCGTGTGCAATCCATTTTTTTTATAATAGCAGTTATTAATCATATACAGGACCATTTAGTTTCCTGTTATAGAATTGAAATTTATATATCAGTAAAAATCGGATGCAATACTCTGATGGGAGGGTGCCCGGGGTGGCAGTTTTAGGTGAGGCACAGTTCTTGTTTGCCCCTACAACTCACAGGAAAGTTGTGGTCCCGGCTCGGTGCGAGGACTTGGGTGGTGCAAGTCATAGCTTTTTGCAGGCCGTTCATCACTGTTGTTTCCTGCAAACCAGGACCAATCAACAGCGAAGATAGTAACAGATGCCAACAGTTCTTAAACAACGGTCTTTTACTGAACAACTTGTACAGTTCTCCCAGCACAACATTAAACTTGAGACAGTGGGCACATAACCTAAGCGCAATTTCCAAAGTACAATGTGACATGCCCAACTCTAGGGCCTGGGGTACTCTGAACTGGGCCGGACTAGTCCGGGGATGTCAGCACTAGTCCGGGAATGTCAGCACCATACGGGTGCCACAAATGCGCCCTAGGACACACTTCCTTCACGATCATGTACCGCGCCGCACTCGGCCGCAGCCGAGCCTCTCGAATCCGGGCTCGTTTGGTGGGCGGCTCAAGCGACCCGGGGGTCGCGTTGCTCTGCAAAGGGTTGCTTGCGATCTCGATGGGGGTGGTTAGGTAGGTGTACGGCCGGAGCCGTGTTTTGAGTTCGTGACGCCACCCACAGGACGTGGTGAAGGTGTAGACACCACTGCTGCGGTTATGGGGCACCAGGGGGAGGTGGTCGTGCAGCAAGATGTTAACCCCTCCGTGGGCAGGGATGGTGGCCCCGGGACCCGTTTGGGAAGTGTGTAGTGGCTGTGCGGTGCAGGGCGGTGCACGGCCGGATGGCACTGTTGTACTCACGATTATTGATACACGCAAGTCTCTGGTAAACCAAATTATTGGTGGTCGGTGCCCGCAGCCGGCTGCGTCTTGTCCCCCACCCGGTTTGGTGGTCCTGGTCATTCTCCTGCACCTCTTTATGTTCGTTTTGACTGCCTATGTCTCAGCAATGGGAGTCCGCTCCCCCGCTATATATTTGTCGGAGGAGTCCGTTTGCCCACAGGCGCTGGCCTGTGGGATCTCTCTGCCTGTGCGGTGGCTTTCTATCCCCCTCGGTGGGCTGTTGCCTTCTTTCGGGTCTTGGGATGGGAAAGGACCTAAGGTCCAGACCTCAATCAGTGAATTTGACGTGGTCCAGTGGCTTCTGGGCCTCGTTCTGGGTCTGAGTACCCCCCTGGTGCTCCGGTTTCCAGTCGGTTCCCCGGTTCGGTACCGGCGGGCCACTACCCTGTCCCGGTCCCTTACGGTTCCACCTGGCTGTCTTCCCGGCTCCTGCAGGCCAGGCCACCGCCTGCCTCCTAGCCAAGGTACCAGGGCTACGACCCTGGCACCTGTCAGTTTTCACTGCAGACCTGGGCACAGGTCTGCTGCACTCTACTCCTGTCACTGACTACCCTCTACTATCAATGCTACCAAACTGATCTGACTTGCACTTCCTGCCTCAGGCCCTCTGGACTCCTCGGTGGGCATGGCCAACTCCCTGGCTCCGCCCCCTGGTGTGTCCATTAAGCTCTGAGGGAGGTGACTAGGTTTTGTGTGGTTGACTGCTGTTACCTTTTTAGGGGGACGGGTGTTATGCAAGGGCCTACCTGTGACCACCTGGCTATTCCAGGGCATCACAATCACCTCCACTGATACCCTCTCTGATGTTTCCAATCCTTCCTCCGTCAACCAGCCTAGCATCACAATATATGCAAAAGTCACTTTAGTCCACTGGTGGTTCTGCGGAGTCCCAGCAACAGGGTCTAACGACGCTTTTGGACCTGCCTGCCGCCCAGGAGTGCATTCTCATTTTGCTTTTATTTACCATTTCGGTCTGTTACCACAGAACTATAAACTACTTCTGGCTTTATACTAAACATCCTTCTGAGTACCCATACTAGAGGAGTGAGTCCACTCTTTGCAAGGGAAAGATTTTGACGAAGACCGTCTGTGTGTCTTTCCGGTTTCTTAGATTTCACTGTATTACTAGCGTTTCAGTTGTTGAAGTTGCCACAAAGCACTCACAAATGCAGCATTAGTATACTATATGACTTGCTTGTCCATACTAGTCATGAGTAAAACCCGATTTATTTCTCTAAACTGAAACCATTCTCTTACCCTAAGTGCTAGCTCCTCCCCTTGTGGGCTAGTCCCACGCTTGACTCTTGCTTGCCCTGCAGTCAGTATCTAGCAACTAGGCAACCTTCCATACTAACATTCTCCTTAACAGTTCTTAGGCATTCCTATATATCACTATACATGAGAACATTACATTATGTACAAAGACACATGACACAATTCACATATAACATAGCAATACGATTGGAGTCTTCAGGGGTAGGAGCACGACCATCTAGGCAACCCTCCTACATTGCTCCCCTCTTTAAACATGGTCATCGAACCTGGAATACACCAAACAGCAACATAAACATATGCAAAATTATAGTTTCTGCACTAGAAACTAATCTAAGTCATTTTATTTCATGGTGGGTCTTCATGACTCCAGGCCAACTGGGTTGGGTCCCCGGAAGACAAGGTTCAGACTATTCACAAATAAGGTCTGTAGGCCAACAGTAATAGCACTTCAAGTCTTTAGGGCAAAATCTCCTTGTCGAACGTTGCAACGCAGACCACTATGTGGTATTGTCCATAGATACCTATCTGACCCTAAGATGGAGGTACAGTCCTTAGAGGAACTTCTACATAAATAGAGGCACAAACCTTTCCCATTGCAATAGCCCATATTTCAAAAGGGCTCGCATGTGGTAGTCCTTCCTTGCAATGGGCAATGTTCAACACTTCTGACCTGGCAGGCACATTGGAACTTCTGACTCTCTCTTCCCCCTCCCCTCAGCAACAGTCCATCTGCCCATGACCCAGTAAGAGAGTACGAATGCCTATACCCTACCCCAAACAAGCATCTCAGGGCAGGACTCAGTCCATGGGGGCTGAGTAAGGGTGGACCAGGAAGAGTCCATAAAAGGGACTGGTTGAGCCAATCGGGGCATCAGGACATGGTCCATAGTTGGATTGGGCATAGTCCATAGCAAAGGGAAGTGAGTCCCTTCACGGCTCCAGAGTCCCTCAATCCAGTAGGGCAGTGAGCAACATACGTAAACAAAGTAGGAAAGGGGAAAACAAACAGATTTAGTCATCTGCAGATTCAATAACGGAGAGTCTCCAATAATGGAGACCCTAACACATGCTACTGACTCAACACAGGCCTCCAGGCATCCAACTCCTTCTCTTTCTCACAAAATGGCACCATCCTGCTGCCCCCGGTGTTTTGCTGCACAGCTCACCAACAGGTAGGTCTTTATCTTCCAGAGTGCTCTCTGGGGGTGGGCAGTACTCATCATGAACTGTCTTCTGAACAACATAGCCTTTTGCCTTCTTGTGATTCTCCAATGACCACAGAGGCCAGATCCATTGTGCTGCTGTCCACCATGTCACCATCCATGTTTTACACTGCTTCAGACCATGGAATGGTCGCCATCTTCACTGCAGCACAAGCTTTCCTCGCTTCATGTAGATTTTCTTGAAAAAAGTCCCGATCCTGGGGACGTCGGTTGAGAGTGTGCATGGGTCGGCAGTCACAGTTATGGCACAGTTCTCTTTCACCCAGCCACCTCACAAGGAGGTTGTAGTCCTGACTAAAAGTTTGGACTTGGGTGGTGCAGGTCATACATTTTTGCAGGTTGCTCGTCACTGTTGCTTCTGGCAAACCAGGACCAATCATCAGCGAAGATAGTAACAGAGATCAATGGTTCTAAAACATCATTCTTTTACTGAATAACTTGTACAGTTCTTCCAACACAACATTATATGTGAGACAGTGGGCACATAATTTAAACGAAGGAAAAAAAGTGATCCAGCTCAGCTGGGGCAAAGTCCGGCATGCAAGGATAACACTCTGGCAGTGCAAGGGTCCAATAGAAGAAAGAAAAATCCAGCTTCCGGAGTAGTAGTAAAACTGATGCAAAATTTTATTAAAGGACGTAAAAATTAATATGATGACAAAAATAGGGAGCCCATATGGTTGGTGCCTCAGGATTGGAGGATTGCTGATGTGGTACCGATATTTAAGAAAGGTAAGAGGGTAGATCCAGGCAACTACCGTCCAGTAAGCCTGACATCAGTAGTATGCAAAGTTTTTGAGGGCATTTTAAGGGATGACATGCAAAAATATATTGCAGAAAATAATATGATAACTGACAAACAGCATGGATTCAAGAAAGATAAGTCGTGTCTAACCAACCTGTTGGGGTTCTATGAGGGGGTAAGTTCAAACCTGGATATTGGTAATGCAGCTGATGTAATTTATTTGGACTTTGCAAAGGCATTTGATACTGTCCCACATAATAGCCTTATACTAAAGCTCCAGAAGCAAGGACTAGGGGACACAATATGCAACTGGGTAAGGAATTGGCTAAAAGATAGGAAACAAAGAGTAGTCATAAAGGGTACATTCTCTAAATGGGCTATAGTCAGCAGTGGGGTGCCGCAGGGATCTGTACTTGGACCGATTCTTTTTACTCTCTTTATTAATGACCTTGTGGATGGGATTGATAGTACAGTGTCAGTCTTTGCCGATGACACCAAACTATGTAGGATATTAAAAACTGACCTGGATAGTACAATATTACAAAAAGATCTGGATAAGATGTCAGAATGGGCAGATACTTGGCAAATGAGATTTAATGTTGATAAATGTAAAGTAATGCACCTAGGACGGAGTAATCCTATAGCTGCGTATACATTAAATGGAAGTAAACTCGGGACTACAGAACAGGAGAAGGACTTGGGTATTCTCATTACAAATAAGCTGAGCAGCAGCACTCAATGTCAAGCAGCAGCTGCTAAAGCAAACAAGATTTTAGGGTGTATAAAAAGAGAGATTAGATCCCGTGATCCCAACGTATTGTTACCCCTCTATAAATCACTTGTAAGGCCACATCTGGAATATGGGATCCAGTTTTGGGCTCCACATTTTAAAAAGGACATTCAGAAGTTAGAGTCAGTTCAAAGGCGGGCAACTAGACTATTACAAGGAATGGAAGGCCTCACATATGATGACAGGTTGAAAAAGTTAGATATGTTTAGCTTAGAAAAAAGACGTCTCAGAGGAGATCTCATTTATATGTATAAATACATGTGTGGTCAATATAAAGGACTGGCACATGACTTATTTCTTCCAAAGACAGTACTAAGGACCAGGGGGCACTCACTGCGAGTGGAAGAAAAGCGATTCCGACAGCTAAATAGGAAAGGGTTCTTTACAGTTAGAGCAGTCAGACTGTGGAATGCCCTACCACAAGAGGTAGTAATGGCAGATACTATAACAGCTTTCAAAAAAGGGCTGGATGATTTCCTCAGTACACACAACATTGTTGGTTATAAATGACTTAGTGACTAAACGTAGAAATGGTGGAGGAAGGTTGAACTAGATGGACCTAGGTCTTTTTTCAACCTAAGTAACTATGTAACTATGTAACTATGTAACTAATATGCGGCGTATACGCGTTTCGAACGCTGCCTGCGTTGTTGAATTTTTGTATTGTTGTTTTATATGTTATCTACCCCATGCTGGCACATGTGCTTTCTGATTAAACACACTCCTCCCATTGGTAGGAGTGAGTTTAAATGCTTGTGAGCAAGACATGTTCACTCAGGCTTGACAAAGAACGCAGGCTGCGTTCGAAACGCGTATACGCCGCATATGGGCTCCCTATTTTTGTCATCATATTAATTTTTACGTCCTTTAATAAAATTTTGCATCAGTTTTACTACTACTCCGGAAGCTGGATTTTTCTTTCTTCTACATAATTTAAAAAGAGTTTCCAAATGCTCACTGTGATGGTGGAATATGGTGTACTGTGTATCCTGTTGTGCAGGTTCATATTTTACGCTTGGTTCACTGTCCATTGGAATCCACCTAACTTTTTTGCTTAGCTGGGGTGATGAGGCAGTCTATTTGAGAACTTCATGAGTGAAGCAGGAAGATTGAACCTCTGAGGGAAAAGCTGCAGCTCCCCAAAGAGACCTGGACATTTATCGCTTACTGGATTATATTCTTATTTCTGGATTAATTTTACCCTCTGTATGGTGGATTATGTTATGGACCGATTGATTTGCTTGGAATAAATGTTTATTGGATTCTTCAGCCATCTCCCGCTCTGTTGATTGTGTGATATGGGAGAAGGACCCCGTCACAACTGGTGGCAGCAGTGGGATCAACAGAGCACAGCCCAATGGAGATCCACCAACAGAGTGAGTACAGAAACTGGACTACATCCAGTCTAAGGCCCCCTTCACACGCACGTGAAAAAAACGAACCGTTTTTTCACGGACGTATTAAAGGGGTGGTTTGCTCCACGTGTGCCGTGTTTGTGGCACATGCGTGTTCTCCGTGTGTTATACGTAATAACACATGGAGAACGGAAAGTCCCGCCTTACCTGATTCTTCCGGAGCTGTCTGTGGTGCTGAACGACAGTGTCCGGCACAGGCCACGCCCCACTGACGCTGCTTCCGGCCCCCAGTGAAGAAGATGCGTTGTTCAAATTCACTGGGGGTCAGATGCAGGTGACAGCCGCGGCAGAGACTGCAGGGCTGGTGGAGGTATGTGTTTTTTTTATTTTTACAATGACACATGTGTTTCTCCAGCGCGTGTCACGTGGGACCGCATGCACACTACATCCGTGTGGTACGGGTGCGGGCCGCGTGACACCCATGCTGCTGGAGGAAAACGGACATGCCGCCGTATGGAGCACACGGGCTCACGTCTGCTCCACACGGAGGCACGGGCCAATGGCTGAACACGTGCGTGCACATACACCCATTGATTTTAATGGGTATCCGTGTGCCCGTGTCTCCGGTACATGCGGGAACGGACCTAGCACGTACCGGAGGCACGTGCGTGTGAAGAGGGCCTAAAGGAGAGAGACAAAGATCTGGGCCTGAGCTACCAGGGACTGAGTAAAGAAGCCTTAATTGATCTACTTGTGGGTGGAAGCCATACCCACTCCTCCCAGATGTCTGACGGACAAGCACTTGGGACGGGGATCCCTGCCCCAAAAAGCCAGTGGTTGGTGTGGTTTGAAGAAGAGATGGCGGTTCTTGGCCCCGGTGAATATAATCTCAGGAGTATAAGGAGGAGGCTGCTCGCCTAGCACAGAGGAGACAAGAAGCAATGGAGTCAGACAGAGGGAGTAATGTGAGTTGGAGTGTAAACCCAGCGATCTGCAAGCCTGTACAGATTTGCCGGGCAGACTTCAAGCCATCCATTTGATGAGGCTTCCGGAGATGTGGAGGGGTTCTTTAAGGACTTTGAGCAGCAGTGTGCCGTGATGGAGGTGCCCCACTCTGGCTGGATGCGTTTGTTAGTGGGACTCCTGAACGGAAGCCTGACAGAGGCACCATTGACTCACAGCAGAACCGCGATTACAACATTGTAAAGCGGACTATCCTGGAATACAATGCTATCACCCCAGACTCACATAGGGCATAGTTCCGAGACCCCCCATGCACCATGGGGGGATCGTTTAGAATGTATACCTATAAGATGTCCCAGGCATGTCGGAGATGGCTGGAAGTGGAAGACGCCTTCACTGTGGAAGACGTTATACAGGTATTTCTTATAGAACAATTTCTTTACAAGTGTCCCTCAGAAATACAGGAATGTGTCAGAGAGCGCATGCTATGAACCTTGGATAGAGCTGCAGCCTTGGCTGATGAGGCCCTTACTATCTGACCCCAATGGAGGAGGCTTATGGACAATAAGCCACAGTCTGATCCTCCTGCGCCTCGGCCCTCTCCAGTTATATCTGCCCCTCCAACCAGTCGCAGGCCGATGACAACCACGCCTCGCAATTCTGGGCCCCAATAGTTTCGACCATGCCCTGTGGGAATCACAGAGAGATGTTATGGGTGCGGGCAACCTGGGCTCCTACAATACAGTTGTTTCGCAAGGACTCGGAGGGACCCCATGCACCTCCATCTCGTCTGGTACATTTTGTGCACTCCATCCCGCTTGAGGAAGAGTTACCACCACCTCCACCGGAGTATACCGCTAACCCTTGCACCATAGATGCCTCTGTTGGAGTGTATTGCCTCCGGCCTTTGTCACCAGGTTCTCCTACTGCCTTCTCCAGAATGCACATTGTAAGGAGTACGACACAGTGCAGATGTTATCGATGTGGGCAGCCTGGGTATCTGCAAAACACTTGCCCTGCTGGTCGATTGAGGAATGTCTTTGCACCAAATCGACCTGGTCGTTCTCTACAGCCAAATAGAATGGGGGAAGAGTTCTCACCCCTTCAAGTTGATTAGCCTAATGACTCAGACACTCGTGGTCGACCACTAGGGGCTTATGGGGTGCGAGCCACAGCCCCAAGTTCCTCTTACCATCAAAGTAAGCACTTACAGGAGGTCGTGCTAGATGGACAGAGAGTTATTGGTTTTTGTAACTCTGGGGCATTTCTCACAATAGCTGATCCCCGAGTGGTTCGGCCAGAGGCGATACATCATGGACCAGGGATTATTATTGAATTGGCTGGAGGACAAAGGAGGGATATCCCAGGGGCGACTGTGGATCTGGACTTTGGCTTTGGGGTCAAGCGGTGTGTGGTTGGGGTGATAGGTGTCCTGCCTGCAGATGTTCTCCTAGGAAATGATGTGGGAGATCTACAAGGCCGATTTGTGGGTGCAGGAAACACAGTTTAAATGAAGTAGGACACAAAGGGAAGCTTGTCTTTCAACCCTACCGTTGTACAAGAGACTATCTACAGCTTCTCCATCCAATACAAGCGTGGAAGCTAACACCAGAATGCTGATGGACTGTCCCGGCAAGAAGAACCATAGACTATCCACAGCTGAGCAACATGGACTTAAGTGAGATGGCCAGAGGTCTGTGTAGACCTCATGGCATACTCACTTATTCGGAAGGAGGGAGAGGTTGTGATGGTGGGATATGGTGTACTGTGTATCCTGTTGTGTAGGTTCGTATTTTACGCTTGGTTCACTGTCCATTATTTGTATTGCTTATGTGTACAATGTATTGTCTGTAGGTAATCACCCCCTGTAGTATTCCTGTCCCTAGGTGTGAGGGGAGGTGGGCCTGGAATCCACCTAACTTCTTTGCTTACCTGGGGAGGATGAGGCAGTCTGTTTGAGAACTTTATGAGTGAAGCAGGAAGATTGAACCTCTGAGGGAAAAGCTGCGGCTCCCAAAGAGACCTGGCCATTTATCGCTTACTGGATTATATTCTTATTTCTGAATTAATTTTACCCTTTGTATGGTGGATTATGTTATGGACCATTTGATTTGCTTGGAATAAATGTTTATTGGATTCTTCAGCCATCTCTCGTTCTGTTGATTGTGTGATATGGGAGAAGGACCCCATCACACTCACTAAGACACACTTTCTTCACAATCTCCTCCACTGTTAGGGGTACTTTGCACGCTGCGACATCGCTAGCATCAGCTAGCGATGCCGAGCGCGATAGTACCTGACCCCGGGCGCACATGCGATATCTTGTGATAGCTGTCGTAGCGAACATTATTGCTATGGCAGCTTCACACGCACTTACCTGCGCTGCGACGTCACTCTGGCCGGCGACCCGCCTCCTTCCTAAAGGGGTGGGTCGTGTGGCGTCACAGCAACGTCACACGGCAGGCGGCCAATAGAAGCGGAGGGGAGGAGATGAGTGGGACGTAAACATCCCGCCAACCTCCTTCCTTCCGCATAGCCGGTGGAGGCAGGTAAGGAGATGTTCCTTGCTTCTGCGGCTTCACACACAGCGATGTGTGCAGCCGCAGGAACGAGGAACAACATCGTATCTCCTATTGGTGCAACATTATGAAAATGACCGACGCTAC
Source organism: Anomaloglossus baeobatrachus (assembly GCF_048569485.1). Lineage (NCBI taxonomy): Eukaryota > Metazoa > Chordata > Amphibia > Anura > Aromobatidae > Anomaloglossus > Anomaloglossus baeobatrachus. The sequence goes on from NC_134356.1 coordinate 73,563,468, forward strand.
ACAGATCACCGATTTACAATGCTTTTGCGATAGTTTATCGGCGCATCTAGGCTTTACACGTTGCAACGTCGTTACCGGCGCCGGATGTGCGTCAATTTTGATTTGACCCCGACGAGTTTTTAACTCTGTCCTTTGGTATGTCTCAGATCTCGCTGTCTCTCTAGCATTTCAGTTGTAATTACCACGAAGCATCCACTAATTGAGGTCTTGGTATACTGTATGACTTGCACGTCTGTACTAGTCATGAGTCAAACCCTATATATGTCTCTGAACAGAAACCAGTCTCTTACCCTAAGTGCTAGCTCCTCCCCTTGTGGGATAGTCTCACACTTAACGCTTGCTTGCCTTATAGTCAGTATCTACGCAAGCTTCCTTACCAATATCCAGCAAAACAGTTGTAATACATTCCTATATATCACTATATTTGAGAACTTCACATTATGTGCAAATACGCATTACACAATTCACATATGACATACCAGTGGGGTTGGTGTCTTTAGGGGTAGGAACACAACTACCTAGGCCACCCCCCTACAGTGGCTCTGTATGGAATCTAATTTTTTTTTTCACAGTTAGGGCTTGCTCACATTAGCCTATAAATTGGATGAATGCAATAAATCCCATTAAAGCACTGGATACCTCCACAGTGAACTCCTCCACTGTACCCTCCACATGCACAGTCTGATGATTCTAATGTACCACCCCTCAACTCCTCTAACAAAGTATGGTGAACACTATGAGACCAAGTTTTGTGGCCCCTATAAAGTATGATGCCAACAAATGTGACCCCCAAACACAGTAAGATACTCCCACTGTGAATTCCTCCACAGTAACCTTCACACACACAGTATGATGACTGTACAGTACCACCCATGAAGTTTCAAACTCCCGCAGTAAACCCAACACAGTATGATGGAACTATAATCCCCCAAACACAACTCTCTACACAATCTTATGTCCCCCAAACAACCCTCCACACTGTATAATGGCCCCCACTTGCCCTGCAAACAGTTTAAGGGCCCGTCACATGGACCTCCACACTGTATAATGGACCCCACACAACCCTCCACACAATATAATGACCCCTACACAACTCTCAACACAGTATAATTCACGCGACACACCCCTCAAAATAAAACAGTATAATTGGCCTCCACACAGCCCTGTAAACTGTATTATGGCCACCATACAGACCTCTAAACTGTATAATGGCCCCCACATAGTTCTCAAAATAGTATGATGGACACCAAATAATATGATGGCCCCCATATAGCACTCCATATAGTATGATACCACCCACATAGTCCTATAAATCAAATGCTGCCCCCCAAGTAGCACTCCAAATAGTATGATGTCTTCTGTAAAGCCCTCCACATAGTATGATGGCCCCCACATAGCTCTCCAAATAGCATGATGGCCCCAACATTGCCCTCCAAATAGTATGATGGCTTACACATAGCACGCCAAATAATATGATGGACCGCCACATAGCACTCCAAATATTATGATGGCCCACACATAGTCCTCCAAATAGTATAATACCCCCCAAAATAGCATGCTGTCCCCCAAATAGATCTCCAAATAGTATGATGGTCTCCACTTAACCCTCCAAACAGTATGATAGTCCCCACATAAACCTCCAAATAGTATTTTGGTCCCCCCCATAACCCTCCAAATAGTATGATGGCTCCCACATAGCCCTTTAAAGCAGGGGTGGGGAACCTTTTTTCAGCCGGGGGCCATTTGGAAATTTCTACCAACCTTCGGGGACCACACAAAATTATCAATGTGAAAATGACCCTGCTATATTTGGTCAAACAATTAATTAACTCACCCCTACTGTGGCGGCTGGAGCTGCTTCTCTTTGGTGTGGCTGTGATGTTTGGTGATACTAATCATGTTTCTTCTCACAGCTGCTTTTTCATTTTTGTCTGGGTCTGGAGCGCAGTCAACTCTTTGTGATAAGATTGATAAGTCATATACATCACATAACAGATGCTGTATATACATCACAGGAGACACTGGAGGCACATATATCACATAGGAGACACTGGGACTGCTGTATATACATCACAGGAGACACTGCGGGCACATATATCACTGGTGGGGCTGGGGGAATATACATCACTTAGGAGACACTGGTACTGCTGCATATACATCACATAGGAGACTCTGGGACTACTGTATATAGACCACATAGCAGATGCTGGGACTGCTGTAAATACATCACAGGAGACGCTGGGGGCACATACATCACACAAGGGGCTGGGGACATGTATATGCCCCCAGCCCCTCCTGTGATGTATATGCCCCAGCTCTCCTGTGATTATGTGCCCCCAGCCCCTCTTGTGATGTATATGCCCCCCACCCCTCCTGTGATGTATAAGTCACAGGAGATGCTGGGGGGCAGACACATCAAAGGAGATGCTGGGGGCATGCACATCACAGGAGACGCTGGGGACATGCACATCACAAGAGACGCTGGGGGCATAAGCAACACAGGAGATGCTGGGGCGCAGACACCACAAGAGGCACTGGGGCACAGACACAACAAGAGGGGCTGGGGTTCATACTTCACAAGAGGGTCTGGGGCGCAGATGCCACAAGAGGGGCTGGGGCACAGACGCCAGAAGAGGGGCTGGGGTGCAGACGCCACAAGAAGGGCTGAGGCGCAGGAACCACAAGAGGGGCTGGGGTGCAGGAACCACAAGAGGGGCTGGGGTGCAGGCACCACAAGAGAGGCTGGGGCACAGGCACCACAAGAGGGGCTAGGGAGCAGGTACCACAAGAGGGGCTGGGGCGCAAGCACCACAAGAGGGGCTGTGGCGCAGGCACCACAAGAGGGGCTGTGGCGCAGGCACCACAAGAGGTGCTGGAGTGCAGGCACCACAAGAGGGGCTGGGACACTGGCACCACAAGAGGGGCTGGCGCGCAGGCACCACTGGGGAGGCACAGATATCACTTGTGGAGCCCTGAAATCACTGGGGGGGAGGGACACACAAACCTGGGGTAATACACAGCATTGGGGGGTCACACAGCACTGAGGGTTGCATGCAACTCCGGGGGGAGAGGGCCACAAAGCACTGGACGGGGCACACAGCAGCAGAGGGCTGGTGCTGGACACACAGCAGTGTCGGACTCGAAGCAGTGGAGAGCAGGCGCCGGACAGGCAGCTCCTGAGGGCAGAGGGCGTGCACGCAGCTCCCAGGGCAGAGGGTGGGTACATGGCTCCAGATGCTAGAGGGAGGGCACACGGCACCGGAGGGCAGAAGGCGGGCAATGCTGAGGGCTACACCCGCCCACAATTAGTCCTCTCTCGCTGGCATTGGCTAGCGAGAGATTACATTGGTAAGCACAGCAGCACATGTGCGGATTTAAAGGGCCGGCGGCTCAAGCACTGCCGCCCCCGGGAATCTGCCCGGGGGCCACAGAAAAGGTCATGGTGGGCCGTATACGGCCCACAGGCCGGAGGTTCCCCACCCCTGCTTTAAAGAGTATAATGGCCTCCACATAGCAATCTAAATAGTGTCATAACCCCCACATAACCCTCCAAACAGCATGAAGGCCTCCACATAGCACTCCAAGTAGTATGATAAGTTACTAATAGCCCTCTAAATAGTACAATGCCCCCCCTCCAAACATCTCCAAATAGTATGATGGCTCCCACAGAGCAAATTACTAATTGATTTAAGAAAAAAATAGGTTTCCTCTTTCCCCTCCTATTTCGGTCTCTGTATTGTGTGGACTGCACTTCTCAGTTCAGCAGTCGCAATGTAATGACATCATCGCTCCAGCTGTGCTGAGACCTTAGACGCACAGGGAGAGTAATGGAGGCGGAAGCATGAGATGATGTTTACCTCTTCCATCAATGTTTTAGTTCAAGACTATAGGGAGTATATGCTTATTTATGAATCTTGTGTCCAATCCAAAACACCCTGTACTCCTCCAATTGGACTCCTTCAGCCCTTAGTCTGTGACGCCCTGGCAAAACCAGGTAGTCACAAGTAGGCCCCCGCATAACACCTTCCCTCACTAGGAAACACGCAGCCAACCAGAAACCCTAGCCACCCCCCCCTAGGGAAGGATAGACACACCAGTGGGCATGACCAGGTGGTTGGGACACGCCCACTCAGGGATCCAGACAGCCCGGGGCGGGACAACAAGCAGAAAGAGTTTGGAGTTCAAGTTGGAGAGGAGTGTGGGCTGGAGCTAAGTGTAGCTCCAGCAGGAAAGTTCAAGTTGAACGGTACCAGGGTAGGAGCCCTGGTGCCACTGGTTAGGAGGCAGATGGTGGTCTCCGTCAGCAGGAGATGGGAAGATGGCTCGGCAGAACCGAGGTGGACCGGGACAGGGTTGTAGCCCGCCGGTACTGACACGGGGAACCGACCCGGAAACCGTAGCACAAAGGGGCTACTCGGACCCTGAAGCCAGAACCGGAACCAAGCGGACTGGTTAATTCACCGATTGAGTCCAGGACTAGAGGTCCTGTCCCACCCAATGTCCCTCATAGAAGACAACAGCCCACCGATAGGGATAGGAGGTCACTGCCAGGGCCCATAGATCCCACGGGCCAGCGTCTGCGGGCACGGCTCCTTAGGCCACATCCAGACGGAAGCGGACTCCTGAGTTTCAGACTAGGAAGTCCACCTTACACAAACAGTGCAGAGGAAAAGATAGAGACCACCAGCCGGGTGGGGGACCCGAATTCAACCGGACGCAGCACCGGCCACCATCACCTTGGTTTATCAGAGACTTGTGTGGTTTATTAACTGTGAGTAGTCAAACACTCCCTGCGGTCGCTATACCCTGCAGTAAGGCACCGGGTCCCGGGGCAACCATCCCTACCCACGGAGGGGTTAACAACTAGCTGTCACAACATCTCCCCCGGGTGCCCCCACAACAGCAGCGGTGGTGTCCCACCTCACCACACACTGTGGGTGGCGTCACGAACTTACTACAGCCTAGCCCGTACATCTACGTCCCCCTATTTATTCGGTGTGTCCGTGAGACCCCCGGGTCCGGAGACCCTCGAGCCACCACCCCAGAAGGCTCGGACCCGAGCAGCGCTGGCTGCTGGAACGGGGGCGGCACAAGTCACTCTTAGGAGACCCTGGATCCATCTCTCCATGGACTCCATCAGTGACCTGCCATCCTTCGGAGGAGTTATTTGGGTGGTGGTGGACAGATTAGGCAAACAATGCCATTTTGCTCCTTTGGGCTACTGTGTCGCCCCCGTGCCAGCAGCCGACGCTGCTTGGGTCCGGACCTACAGGGGTGGTGGCTCGAGGGTCTCCGGACCCGGGGGTCTCGCGGACACGCCAAATAAAAGGGGGGATGTATATGTATGGGCTGGGCCGTATTAAGTTCGTGACGCCACCCACGGTGCGTGGTGAATTGGGACACCACCGCTGCAGTTATGGGTTGCCCGGGGGAGATGTTGTGCAGCAAGTTGTTAACCCCTCCATGGGCAGGGATGGTGGCCCCGGGGCCCGGTGGCTCAGTGCGGGGGATAGCGACCGCAGGGGGTACTGGTGTACTCACTGTTAATAAAACACACGAGTCTCTGGTAAACCAAGGGGATGGTGGCCGGTGCCACGGCCGGTTGCATTCAGGGTCCCCCACCCGGCTGGTGGTCTCTATCTCTGTCCTCTGCACTGTTTTAAGTAGAAATGACTTCCCAGTTTGAAACGTAGGAGTTCTCTCCCGGCTGGATGTGGCCTAAGGGGCCGTGCCCGCAGACGCTGGCCCGTGGGATCTATGGGCCCTGGCGGTGACCTCTTATCGCTAATCGGTGGGCTGTTGTCTTCTATGAGGGACTTTGGATGGGACAGGACCTCTAGTCCCGACCTCAATTGGTTAATTAACCAGTCCGCTTGGTTCCGGTTCCTGGCTTCAGGGTCTGAATACCCCCTTGTGCTACGGTTTCCGGGTCGGTTCCCCGTGTCGGTACCGGCGGGCTACAACCCTGTCCCGGTCCACCTCGGTTCCACCAAGCCGTCTTCCCGTCTCCTGCCAATGGAGACCACTGTCTGCCACCTAGCCAGTGGCACCAGGGCTCCTACCCTGGTACTGTTCAATCTGGACTTCTCCTGCTGGAGCTACACTTAGCTCTAGCCCAAACTCCTCTCCAACTTGAACTCTAAAACTTATATGTTTGCTTTCCCGCCCCGGGCTGTCTAGACCTCTGGGTGGGCGTGTTCCAACCGTTGGTCACGCCCACTGGTGCGTCTATCTTTCCCTAAGGGGGGTGACTAGGGTTTTAGGTTGGCTGTGTGTTGCCCAATGAGGTAAGGTGTTATGCAGGGGCCTAACTGTGACTACCTGGTTTTGCCAGGGTGTCACATTACCTAATGCTCAAATTTTAAATAAGCTGTTCATTAAGCACATTGCATGTCTACATGAGATTCCAGAAAATATTGTTTCCAATTTAAGAACTCAGTTTGTTTCTAAATTTCAGAGGGAATTTCATAATAACTTTATGATTTGAGTTGTCCTTTTCTTTTTTCATCAGCTTCAGAGACCAATGGTCAAGCAACGTGCTAACTATACACTTGAACACTATCTTCTGTGTTATGTTTCTGATCAAACCAGCCATTAGCTGAGTTTGTATTAAATCATAAGTGTCAAGAGGCTAACAAAACCTTTACCATTTTACCATTTTCTGTAACCTTGGGTATCGTCTATGTCTTTTTTCAGCCTCTGAATTTGATACTGTCGAGGTTATAAAATCCCTGGACAAGTTGAACCTTGTCCGGTGTCAAGAAAGAGAGAACCTAAGAATGGCACAGGTTAGGCAGACCTCTTCAGCTAAAAACACTGGGGACGGATTGGCAAAGCTTCACTTTCGGGGACGAGGTATGGTTATCGATCAGAAATATCAAGCTCAAAATCCCCTCCACTAAGCTATGACCCAAGGTCATTGGGCCTCATGAGTTATCAGAGGCTGTCAGAAGGGTCCCTTGCAACCCATGAGAATCAGTTCTTTTTGCCAGTTATAACCTGACATTCTTCTCTGTTGTTGTGATCAAATAAATGGGAATAATCTCTGTAATAAAAATACATACCTCCCTCCTGGTTCCATGTCCTCTTAATGCTGGTGCGTACATGCTGGAGTCGGCTGATGATATCATGACCACTGAGGAAGGATTCTCCGGTCATGATGGTTCATATACCCAACTTAACCTAAAAATAACACACCGACTGCATGCGACTTGGTTAAACAAATTGGCCACAGCAGCCTTTATTACCTATTATTAACATACTAACACAAGGGGGCGCCGTCCAACGGGCGACCCCAAACACACAATAATAGGTAACACATAATAAACAATACATGAAAAACCTTATGTAGGCCCGATCCAGAAACCACTTCCTACGCCAATATCCCTGGCCGCAACACTCCGACCCAGAGATGAGGTATTAATCACCCCACGGATTAATACACCCAAGCTTTGCAGAACCCCGTGCCTGCAATTTACCGGAACCCGGAGATACCAAACCCAGACAGTGCCTCTCGGTCCAGCTACCAATCCCTTACAACCGCTTCTAGACCAGACCTACCCCCGCACAGGACAGGACACGTGACACCTTACGTGGCCTGGACCCGCCAGACACCCAAGGCTTGCTCCACACCATCACGCAAACCCAGGGCCCATAAATCGGAACCAATATCATTAAGGTGAACCCCATCACTCCTCCTAAACTGCCACTTCGACGACTCCAGGTCCACGTGCCTCACCACAACACCGCCGTTTCTCCGCACAAAACGTGCAACCACCCTGTTCACTTGTGCCCGGGCGCGATTAAGCTTTTCCACCGACCGAGCCCCCCTCCACCATAATCTGGCCACAATATCCGACCACACCACTATCAAGCCCGGATACCTTGTCCATAAACGCAAGAGGTCCATCTTAATGTCCCTGATCAGATTGCGCGACGCCCGCGAACCCAGGTCATTCCCCCACCACGTGTAAAACTAACACGTTCAGAGGTCTGTCCATCCTGCAATAATATTCGAACTCCGGCATGACCCTGCTCCATTCCATGCCACGCACTCCAATCCACTTGACCGACGCCAGCGATCTGTCCACACCCAACTGCCGACCATTCGGACGAGCGTCAGCCCGACGGGCCCCCCAGAAAACGAAAGAGTGCCCCAGAATCCAGATCAGACACACTCCTATGATAAAAGAAACAACTTTAATAAACAACAGCACCATTCCAAATTGCACCAAGGAACAACAACCCCAACAGCAAAACAAACAAAACTCCAACCCGAAACCTTAATGAGATAACAACTGTGGGCGCACATAACCCCGAAAACGAGAGGACTCCCACCGACCAATCCGTCTCACCACGTCATCTCCAAGGCCCCAACGAGAAGCCTCCGTCGCTGCCCCGATCCTGAAGGAATGAGACCCGTAATCCTCTGGGCACTCCCCCGCCCAGCGCAGACAACTCCTCAGCACTGCTACAAACTGGTAACGAGACAACCAAGCCCCGTCCTCGTGACGTAACAGCGGGCCCGGAAGACCGCCCCGCAATCCACAAAACTTACTCACCACCTGCACCGGGCACAACTCATCCCCTCGCACCGCATACAACACTACCAACCTGCCTCGACCCAATCAAGACCGCAATCACTGCCTCACCAGGCTCCACAAGTCCTCTGGACACACCGCTCCGATCTCGTCCGCCCCCGGCATTAACTCCCGAAACCTGTGGAACTGAAAACGAGATAAAGCGTCAGCCACCCCGTTATCCACCACCGGCACATGTTTTGCAACCACATGAATATTCCACAGTAAACACTTAAGCACCAAATGCCGCAGATATACCACTACCGGTCCAGACTTCGCTGACAAGCTGTTTATTGCATGCACAACCGCCTGATTATCACAATGAAAGCACACTTTACGTCCCGAAAATTGCGACCCCCACAACTCCACCGCCACTACGATTGGAAACAACTCCAGCAGGGCCAGATTTTTTACCAGGCCACTCTGCCGCCATTCCTCAGGCCACCTCCCAACGCACCAATGTCTCTGAAAAATAGCGCCGAAACCCGCCAACCCAGCCGCATCCGTATACAGGTCCAGCTCACCATTAGGCACCACCTTCTTCACCACAAAGCTCGGCCGTTAAAACGCCCCAAGAAGACATCCCAAACCAACAAATCTTCCTTGATCTCCCGCGTGACCCGCACAAAATGCCCCGAGGACCACACGCCTGCCGTAGCTGTCGCCAACCTCCTGGCAAAAACATGCCCCATTGGCATAATCCTGCATGCAAAATTCAGCTTCCCGAGCAAAGACTGTACCACCTTAAGCCGCACTTTTTTCGCTGCCAGCATCGCCGCAACTGCGCTCCGCAAATCCACAATCTTGTCCTCCGGCAACCTACATTCCATAGCCAGAGAGTCAATTTCAATCCCTAGGAACCGCATAACCAGCGCCGGCCCCTCCGTTTTTTCTTGCACCAAAGGGATCTTAAAACGATCCGCCACTCTCTGCAAGGCGAACAACAAACCAGCGCACACCATGGAACCCGCCGGACCAACACACAGAAAATCATCTAAATAGTGGATAATGGAGGACAAGCCGGACACGTCCCGCACCACCCACTCAACAAAGGAGCTAAACGCCTCAAAATACGAACAAGAAATTGAACAGCCCATAGGCAAACAACGATCAACATAAAACTTTCCACCCCACCAGCAACCCAGAAGGTGCTGACTCTCCGGATGCACCGGCAATAAACGAAACGCCGATTCTACATCCGCCTTTGCCATCAATGCACCGCGTCCCGCTGCCCGTACCAAGTCCAGCGCTTTGTCAAATGAAACGTAGTACACCGCCGACAATTCCGGCGCGATGCCATCATTCACCGACGACCCCTCCGGAAATGAAAGATGATGAATGAGCCGAAATTTGTTCGGCTTCTTCTTTGGCACCACCCCCAGCGGGGACACCACCAGATTACTGCACGGCGGGCTCTCAAATGGGCCCCCCCATCCTGCCCAGCTCAACCTCTTTACCCAACTTCTCACCCACAACCATAAGGTGGTCCCTTGCCGACCGTAGGTTACGACAAACCGGAGGCAATGCCTCAACCGCCGACGGAATCTGAAAACCGTGCAAAAAACCAAACCGCAAAAGCGACGCCGCTGCCCCGTCCGGATACCTACTTAAAAACTGTGCCATCGCCTCTATTTTCACCGGCGTCCTCCCTTTTACCAGACCCGTCCCCGGCCTTGCCTCTCCCTTTCTTAAAACATTTGGACAAACTATGTCCCCCCCCGCAGCCGGAGCACTCATGCTTGAACCTACACGCTGCACCAAATTTGCACTGGCCTTCGTTAAATTGCCAGCACAATCCCTTTTTCTGGATACCCGAGGGCCCGACACCCGTTCCCCCGGTGCCCCCACGAAAGGGCTGGCTCAGTGCCGCCATTAAACGCATCCATAAGGAAATGTCCTTATGGTCCCACCGCATGCCGGGCCGCAACGCCTTCCGCTTCCTCATCATATCGCAGCCATGCCAAGCCCCCATACGTGCGATACGCCTCCCCGATTGCATCCATATAGCCGAACAGAGCCGAACAGAGCCGAGCAATGCTCCGGCTCCTTTTCCCCTATCACGCTGGCCAAAATTGCAAACGCCTGCAACCAATTGGAAAAGGAACGAGGAATGAGTCTATAACGACGTTTTTCTTCCTCCTCCTTTTCCTTCTTGGAATCGCTCGGCTTCACCTTGTCTAGGTTAAATTTTTCCAGGGGTAGTAGGGAAAATATCTCCACATACTCCCCTTTCCAAATTTTTTCCCTCACCTCTTTTTTGAGGTGCGCCCCTAGCGGTCCCTCAAAGCACACATACACCTCGCTCTTCGCCCTGTCATTCAGCCGCACCACCTCATCCTCCTTTTCCTTCTCCTTTTCTCCCGCTTTGTCGCCCGCAGACTCCACTACTCCGCTAACTGCACCCGCCCCCACCGGCGCCTTCTCGCTGTTGGCCGCTGCTGCGCCATTTGCCGCTGACCCCGTCCAGGCCGCCGCTGCCGGCGCTCGCGCTAAACCCTGCAAAAACCCCAGCAACTGACTAAGCAAAGCTGACCCCTTTGGCGCTGCCGTGCCCGCAGCCACCTCCCCAACACCAGCACCCCGCGCCGCAAGCAATGCCGAATCCATGGCTAGCTCACCTGACCATGACGCAGAGATGGGAATCGGTACTGTGACGTCCTCTGCCATCTGCTCCTCTGATTCGTCCCCCGACCTGAGGGCTCTTTCTTCTTCCTCACTGTAGCCATCCTCCACCGTCCCAGCTCCAGAGGACGCAGCCGATGCGTCCCCTCCACCATGGCCGCCCTCCTGGGCCGCCGCGTTGGCACTGGGCGTCCTCTGCTTTCTGTGCGGCGACAGCCCACAAGACCGTCCTGTCCCCTGGGCCGCCGGCGACCGCGTCCTCTTCCTGGAGGAGCCTCTCCCCGGGCTTGGGGGGCTCCCCACCGTCGTTTCCTGCCCTCCAGGGCCTCCGACCGGGACCTCCCGCTTGGTCCTCCACCGCCCGAGGGAGACCGCGGCCGCCGGACGCAGTGCTGCTGACCTGAGGGACCTGGCAGTCGCAGCAGGGCTCCCGCCGTCCCTCCTTCTCTCCGCAGCCTCGCAGGTATCCGGGTGGCACCTGCCCACACCGGTCCCCCTGCTGGCTGCCTGCGCCCGGCCCCCCCACCGTCCTCGGGGGGTACAGCTGGCCTCCATCATCCGCTGGGCCCGCACCTGTGTAGGAGCAGCCGCCGGAACGTGGCCCACTGCCGGGGGCCCGGCATCCAGAGCAGGCCCCAGGCTGGACATGCCCCCTCTCCATGCCTCCGATCCATGCTGGGCACGGCCCGGATCCCGGGCTGCCGCTGGCCTGCCAAATTTAGCCCGAGGCCTGGGACCGGAAGTAGGCCCCAGGCCGGGCCCGCCTCCATCCAGGCCACCGCTGGCCTCAGTCCATCGCCGGGCTCGCTCCCGGCCGGGAGATGCCACTGGGCTCTGCACTCCAGCCCGAGGCCCGACACCGGAAGAAGGCCCCGGGCTGGCCACGCCCCTTTCTCGGCCACCGCGGCCTCGCCGGAGATTCCTCCCAGCGGCCGGGGCAGACGCTGGGAGCTGCTGCCGCCCGCCCCGCCGCGGAGGGTCCCGAGGGGGGCTCTCGCTGGGCCTCCTCGCCCCCCCTGTGCCCGGAGAGTACCTGAGCGGGGGCCTGGAACGCCGCCCGCGGCTAGAGGGGTAGCGAGGGGCAAGTGCCGACGGGGAAACCCAGGCAGCACTGACGTGGGACTGCACTGCCTGGGCCCCGAGCACCGCCATCGCCACTCGTATCATCCGGTCCAACTCCTGCAGGTCCGCCATGTCCACGCTGCCGATGTCCTGGTCCTCATCCTGGTCCTGGGAATCTGTCGCTGTCCGGAGTCAAAAGGGGAGATAAGACCCCTCCCCATTACTTATATACTTCCCCCCTCCCCTATAGGGACCCTTTTCCACCAATCCCCTTATATTCACCCATAATGCCCTACTTTAACTTTATTAACCCCCTCACTCCCTCCCTTCCTTCTGGTCATGTCTCCCCTCCCCCCTATGGGGTCCATGGCTGGCGAAGGGAGCTCCTCTGAGCTGTGCTGCTGCTCTGTATTGCTGGCTGCGTAGTTTTAGGAAATCGCCCTGCCTGGAGATTTGCCCTGGGGTAACGAGAGGTAGGTGAGTATAATATGTATTATACTGAGGGCAATCTGGCCATGGGACCCTCTGGAGCCTTGGGACCCTCATTATAATCTGCCAATGTCTGTAGGCCTCATACGGGGGGATCTTGTACTGCAGGGCCTCCAACACTGACGTCCATGTCCTCAGTCTTCCAGAGTAGTATGGGGCCCGTGAATGATATAATCCATTTATGACCAAAAAAAACCACTGATATGTTCTCCAAAATAACATAATAACCTTATTATTCCTCATTGTCATTCCTCCACTAAGGCCTCTTTCACACATCAGTTTTTTGCCATCAGGCACAATCCGGCGAATTGTGCATAAAACGGATCCGGCGTCTATCCGTTTTTTCTTCATAGACTTTTATTAGCGCCGGATTGTGCCGCATAGTCTTGCATTTCATCCAGCGTGTGTCAGATCCGACAAAGATTCTCTCTCTCTCTCGCTCTCTCTCTCTCGCTCTCTCTCTCTCGATGACTATGGTTTGTCATTAGTGCAAATAGAATAGTTAAGCCTGCTTTACACGTTGCAATTTCGCTTACGATATCGTATGCGATTTGCAACGCCCCCATCGTATGTGCGGCACGTTCAATTTGTTGAACGTGCCGCACAAACGATTAACCCCCGTCACACATATTTACCCGTCCATACGACCTCGATGTGGGCGGCGAACGTCCACTTCCTGGAGTGGGAGGACGTGCGGCGTCACATGGACGTCACGCAGCAGCCGGCCAATAGAAACGGAGGGACGGAGATGAGCAGGACGTAAACATCCCGCCCACCTCCTTCCTTCCGCATTGTCGGCGGGAGCCGCAGATGGAGGTAAGCTGTCGTTCAATGTTCCCGGGGTGTCACACACTGCGATGTGTGCTGCCTGGGAATATTGCACAACCGCACGTTCAATCTTTGAGGAATGAACGACGTGCATGCGATGAACGGATTTTCGTTCAATCGCAATTGCATGGAGGTTTTACATGCTACAATCATACTTACGATGCCGGATGTGCTTCACTTACGACGTGACCCCACCGACACATCGTAAGATTTATTGTAGCGTGTAAAGCGGCCTTAAGAAAGAGGGAAGGAGAAAGGAAGAAAGAACATTCATATAGGGGAATCAGAATGAATATTTTGTTCCATGAAATGATGAGGCTGCGTGTTATCTCAGGTTCTTATCCCAAGGTCCTTGCACATTACAGCAGTAGGAACAAAAGATACATTTTATCATGCGACACCATCCAGCGTATCGGAAAATAAACACAATCCTGACACAGGAAATTGATCTGCACTGCAGCAAATCCACTGCTGAAGGTCAGCAAGAAATTCCCATCACTCACTCCCACTGCTGTGGATCTGGCCTCCTTCCCATCCACAGTCGTTTCCCTGCGTGCAGTTTACTTGATGATGATAATAATGCATAGCAGGGACACGCTGTACTCTGTGTAATGTACTGTTATCTCTTCATAATTAGGAAGAGAAACACTTGTGAACAGCCTGACCTACAGAATAATGGATTACATCCAGCAACACTGCCCTGTATGCTGCCTGAAAGATTCACTGCGGCATAGTCAAGAGATTTGTAATTTCATCCGAAAAATGCTATTACTATAGATAGTAAGATAAAAGCATAATTAGATGATAGATAGAAAGAATGCTTCATCTGTTTGGGAATGTTACATAGGAGCGCTCCTCCCCTCAGTCTAAAGGCCCCGTTACTCGCAACGACGTATCTAATGATATATCCCCGGGGTCACGGATTCCGTGACATACATCCGGCATCATTAGCGACGTCGTTGCATGTGACACCAACGAACGGCCATTAAGGATCAAAAATAGTCACCTTATCGTTGATCGTTGACACGTCGTTCATTTTCAAAAAATCGTTGATTGTTGCAGGACGGAGGTTGTTCGTCGTTCCCGAGGCAGCACATATCGCTATGTGTGACACTTCGGGAACGACGAACTACAACTTACCTGCAGCCGCCAGCAATGAGGAAGGAAGAAGGTGGGCGGGATGTTATGGCCGCTCATCTCCGCCCCTCCGCTTCTATTGGGCGGCCGCTTAATGACGCCGGCGGTTCGCCGGCAACAGTGGCGTCGCTAGGCAGATAAGTCCGTGTAACGGCTCTTAACGATTTTGTGCGCCACAGGCAGTGATTTGCCTGTGACGAACAAACGACGGGGGCGGGTACTTTCACCAGCGTTATCGCTAGCGATATCGCTGCATGTAAAGCCCCCTTAAGGCTGGATCCTACCTGGCATTAAAGGGAACCTGTCACCACTTTTTTTGGCGTATAAGCTGCGGCCACCACCACCGGGCTCTTATATACACCATTCTAACATACTGTATATAAGGGCCCAGGCCGCTGTGACAATATAAAAATCACTTTATAATACTTACCTAACGGTCGCGCGGTGGGCATAATGGGCGTCTCTGTTGTCCGGCGCCGCCTCTTTTGGCCATCTTTGTACTCCTTCTTCTCTAGCCGCGGTCCATGACATGGTCCGACGTCATCCACACTCGCCGATATTCAGGTCCTGAACAGGCGCACTTTGATCTGCCCTATGCAGGGCAGATCAAAGTATTGTTGTGCGCCTGCGCAGGATCGGCGAGTGTGTATGATGTAGACGCGTCATGCACACAGGCTTCAGAAGAAGGACGAAGATGGTCGAAAGAGGCGGCACTGGCACCGGAGCACAGAGACGCCCATATGGCCAACCGTGCGACCGTTAGGTAAATATTATAAAGTGTTTTTTATGTTCTCACAGCGGCCTGGGCTCTTATATACAGCATGTTAGTATGCTGTATATAAGAGCCCGGTGGTGGTGGCCGCAGCTTATAGGGCAAAAAAGTGGTGACAGGTTCCCTTTAAAATTTGTAGGCTTTTAACTCAGCACAGGTATCTTTGATAAATATTAGGTTTAGGGTACCATTTAAGAAAGGTCGATTTTTTGTGGCTGGTGGGCTGCCATGTTGTGGCCAATCTATGTGATAACTACCTTAAATTTTAAAAGTATATTCTAAATAGCAGTAATGCAACCCCTAAGGCTGTGTGCACACACTGCGTTTTTTATGTGTTTTTCATGCGTTATTTCTTGCAGATTTTAATCAATGCCGCAAAGAAAAACTCATTCTGGGAAAGTCTATGAGAATCCTGAATTGCTGTGCACATGTTGCAGATTGTTTCCTTGCAGATTTTGGTGCATGTCAATTTTTTCTGCGTTTTTTCCTTCGTCTGATGATGTAGTCCACTGCAGTGCTCAAGCTCGATCACTGTAGTGGATTATATGTCAGTGCTGTACTCCCAGCACTGACATTTTGACTCACACACAAGGCATCCGACATGGTCTGTGAGGCGATGCATAGCTCAGTAACCCGGGGTTATCATGCCATTGCATTACAGGAGCCGATTGCCAGGGAGAGGTAAGCGATTCCTCTCCTTGCTGCCTGAATGCTGCGATCCCGTGACGCATCCTGCAGACTCTGTCTCCCGGCCGCTTCTGCTTGATCATTGCTGTGCCCCCGGGTTAAAGGACCTTCTGTGATGCCATGGCCATGTGACCAGTCAGGTGTGAATGTTGTATTACCTCGTTGGTGTAATGCCTGCCTGGATCCAAAGACTCAGACTGGCTGTAATGGACAGGCTAGAGGAAAGCCACTCACAAAGCAGGACCCCGAGAACCTGAAACCCTTTAACCCCTATACAGGGATTTGGAATTACAGAGGGCTCTGGAGATCACTACCAGTGGTGGGCTGCAGTCCGATGAGAGTAGTAGCCAGGTAGGGTCGAAATGGGAAATGCAAAACAGGGACAGAATCACAAAGGCAAGGATGTAATCAGAAAAACAAAGCATAGGTCAAATCTGGATCGGGCAGCGAGGTACATAAACAGCAGGCAGGAGGGTAGTCAGGAAACAAGCAGAAGTCAGAAGACCAGAATCACTAAACAGAAGAGGGCGAGACAGGAACTAGGAATACAGAACTATCTCTGGCAGTGGTCAGCAGACAGGAGGGGAAGTAATAAGGGTGTGGTGTGTTCCCATTGGTTGCAGCTGAATGATAGTATCTTCAGCTAGAAGACAGACGCCATCTACAGTCAGCCAGTGGTACTGCAGATCCCAAGGAAACCCAGTCCAGTGGATGAGCGGAATCTGTGCCCACCAGAGCCGCTGGCATCGACTCCTCTCCCATCACCAGCACTATCCATGGCAGGAACACGGTGTCGCCTGGTGATCGAAGCAGAAGTCACTGGAGCGGACTCCAGTGTGGACGTAACAGTTGGTTACAGACTGATCACATAACTATGACATCATCAAAGGTCCTGCTGTTAACTGAAGTCTGCAGGACACGTCGCGGGACCTGTAAGTATAACGATAGTGGATATTTTTAACTGTATTTTTTATTTTACAGCCTCCCTGCCCCACCCCTTAACTGTAAAGCCCGAAGATCGGTGATCGGACGTAAAATCGTGTTTTCCCGATCCCGATCTTTACAAAACGATCGGGCGAGGCTCCCGATCCCGACCATCGGGGGGATCGCCCTTCACTAGTTATGTTCACACAAGGAATTTTTTGGTGCATTTTTGGTGCATGTTTGAGGTCACAAAGATGCACCTAAATGCATGCATTTCCTTCCCCCAGCAAAGTCAAACTCTGCAGGATAATAACTTGACCTAGTGTCATGCAGTGTTCTGCTCTTTACTTACCGGTGGCTTGGCGTCTTCAGACACTGCTCACATTGCAGAATCTGAAATGTCTCCTGGTGCATTTAAGTTGCTCAGTCAGAGCTGGGCATAACCCGGTTTGTTCTCCCTGGGGCCTGGTCTCTGGAGTTAATTCCTGCTGGTCTGTAAATTGCTTCTGTGAGCACAGGTTATAGAAGACCTATCACAGCCGCCTCCAACCTTTAAGAGATGATGGAACCTGGGGTCCCATGCCAATGATAACTCCAGCTTAGCTCCAGCGACACCCGTCCTGTGCATTTGATACAGCATTGGTGATTTGTTGTATGCTATTTGGTGTGTTGTGGAAATACCCTTGTTGTTTGTTTATTTCCTGCCTTTACTTTATTTCCCCCTGAGCACGTATTGTCTTTTTCTTTGTGTGTGCTTGATGTGAGTTTGAGCTTTGGTTTCCCGTTTGTCGTTATTTTTGGGATATATTTCTCCTGTCTCAGTCTCCTGTCTCAGCCTTCCCATGGGTGGGGTTGTGGGAGTGTTAGACCAGGGCTTTTCAGTAGTCAGAGATACGCTGGCGGTCCAGACATCACCACCATCAGGCAAAGGGAGAGATTAGGATCCTCTTGTCTGAGCGCCAGTCTAGGCACCTCTTCTCCCAGTTATCATATTGCACCCTGTGACACCTAGGTGGGTTTTTTAACCTTGGCTCACCCAATTACCGATTCTGCTTTAATTTCAGTAAAATGGCAGCCAGCTTGGGCCACTCTATGCACATTATGGTTTGATAGTCTAAAGGGGGCTTTACACGCTGTGATATCGCTAATGATTTATCGTCGGGGTCACGTCATTAGTGACGCACATCTGGCATCCTTAGCGACATCACAGCGTGTGACACGTACGAGCAAACTTAAACGATCGCAAAACAGGCAAAAATCGTTGGTTTTGGAGAGGTCGTCCTAAAACCAAATATCGTTGCCTGTTTATTAGCGATGCTGTTCCTCGTTCCTGCGGGCATCACACATCGCTGTGTGTGACACCGCAGGAGCGACGAACATCTCATTACCTTCGTCCACCGGCAATGAGGAAGGAAGGAGGTGGGTGGCATGTTACGGCCGCTCATCTCCACCCCTCCTCTGTTATTGGACGGCTGCCATGTGACGTCGCTGTGACGCCGCACGACCCGCTCCCTTAGAAAGGAGGCGGATCGGCGGCCAGAGCGACGACGCTGACCAGGTAGGTGCGTGTGACGCTGCCGTAGCGATAATGTTCGCTACGGCAGCAATTACACAATATCGCACGTACGACGGGGGCGGGTGCTATCGCACTTGACATCGCTAGCCGATGCTAGCGATGTCGCAGCGTGTAAAGCCCGCTTAAGACCCTTCCATGCTTTGGTCCACCCAAGATCTTCAGCAAGATGAATAACTTGCTAATTTAGTTATAGCAGTTACTCGGACAAAGCTCTTCATCTTTATATTACCATAGTTAAAACATGATACCAAGCATAGTGGATAAACCATTAATAAACCAAAGAGTAATACAAATCATACAAATCTAAATGCACAAGAAATACAATAAAAACCTTTATTTAGTGATGCCTTACCTCCTTTCTTCATTACTCGGATCAAGCACCTGTAGAGCTGATAGTACTATTTCTTGTAAATGTTCAGATGAGTGTAAACTTTGCACATATTTGCATCATTTCTTTGCAAAGAATTGCTTACGCAGTTAGGCAGATAAAAACAGGAAAGGACTCTGTGTTCTTCACTTTTAATTTGATCCTGGACTTATTATGAATTATGTTTTTGCTAACTGCTTCTTGGAGCATTTTTTTGTTTTCTGTGAGATTTGCTTGGCTCACGGTAGCAGGTTTCTCCTTGTTCAGTGTGCAGACGTTCTTCACTTTACATACAGATGTATCTTTCTTTACCTTTTCTCTTAGGCATGCAAAAATAAAACAAGAAAAAGCCCAAACATAGAATAAGAATGTACATGAAATTATAACTGAAGTGCGAGTGGAAAACTGACCGTGAAAGGTTGTGCAGTGGGCACAAACCCAAAATATTTCATTGGGATAGTGATGAAGCCTCAATCCTGAATCTTCGGTTGAAAAACAACCAGAAAGAAGGTAAACTAGTGAGTAGGATACAGGTAGGGGCACTTTGCACACTGCGACATCGCAGGTGCGATGTCGGTGGGGTCAAATTGAAAATGACGCACTTCCGGCATCGCATGCGACATCGCAGTGTGTAAAGCCTAGATGATACGATTAACGAGCGCAAAAGCGTCGTAATCGTATCATCGGTGCAGCGTCGGCGTAATCCATGATTACGCTGACGCGACGGTCCGATGTTGTTCCTCGCTCCTGCGGCTGCACACATCGCTGTGTGTGAAGTCGCAGGAGCGAGGAACGTCTCCTACCGGCCTCACTGCGGCTTCCGTAGGATATGCGGAAGGAAGGAGGTGGGCAGGATGTTTACATCCTGCTCATCTCCGCCCCTCCGCTCTGATTGGCCGCCTGCCGTGTGACGTCGCAGTGACGCCGCACGACCCGCCCCCTTAACAAGGAGGCGGGTCGCCGGCCACAGGGACGTCGCACGGCAGGTGAGTGTGTGTGTGAAGCTGGCGTAGCGATAACTTTCGCTACGCCAGCTATCACCACATATCGCTGCTGCGACGGGGGCGGGCACTATTGCACTCGGCTTCGCAGCATCGGGCTGCGATGTCGTAGTGTGCAAAGCCCGCCGTAGAGGTGCGATCTTCTGAAACTAGGAGGCCTTAAGGTGTTGGGAGAAAAATTGAGGATTTTCTTGGAAAGTCTCTAACAACAATGCATTTTGGGGTACAGAGAATCCTTTTTCTAGCCACGGAGACTAGAAAAAAGAGTTCCTGTGCCCCAAAATGTGTTGCTTGAGACTTTACATTAGAATTCTTAAGTGCATGCTGGTGAGAGCAGGCGTTCACAAGACTGCAGGTTTGCAATTTGCATATTTATGGCTAAGCGAGACATGGACACATTTAGTAGGAATATAGCTGGCAGTATGCAAATCACATACTTGTGGTCACATAACCGCCTGCTCTCAGCAGCATTACTGGTGAATCATGACAGTGTGCAGTATGCGTGCTGTAAGTATTGAGAAGTCTGTTGTCACATAGAGTGACTGCAGACTTTTAGCAGATGTAGGGGCAACAACTCCAAAGAATTTATCTTTTCCACTTGGAAGAATCCAAAAAAATAACAGTAATATAATATTCACCTTGTTGACGTTGTGAGCAATTATCTGGCTAGAGTTACCTAAGAGCCCCCAAAAAGCATCCAAAATTGAGGGTCCTGTACGGCAGTACAGGTAAGGCTAGTTTCACACTTGCGCTATTTTGACGCAAACGGAATCCGTCACTAATGTAGTACAGTTCATTTATTTACAGTGGAAGCACGTTACTATGGCGCGTGTGTGTGTGTCATAAAGTACCCGCTTGTGTCCACACGATGTCGCGCTTCCACTGTAAATAAATGAACTGTACTACATTAGTGACGGATTCCGTTTGCGTCAAAATAGCGCAAGTGTGAGTGGGCCCTTAGGCATAGAAATAAACTAACTAGAATTCAGAGAATGCCAGGTTCGGGACAGGGAGCGACTGACTAGCCCTCACTCATTATCATGACATTGTCAAGCCTTGTTAATGTCGCGAAGGCATAGAAGAACACCAATGAATTACCAGTCTGGGAGGGATTTGCACAGTGGAACAGGTGAGAGATGGTAAGAGTATTATGTTCATTTAGATTTTTACCCTTTCTCTATGCAACATTTGGTGGACTATGGCTGTGGAATTCTTGCCCCTGAAGACACCAATCGCATCAATGTTGGTGCTTTAATGTTTATATAGGAATGTAGGTGAAAGGTTAAGTCTGCCCAGCAACAGATCCGCAAGGACAGAAACAGTTGTGTTAGGACTATCCCATCCTTGTAGGGGTCAGTTAACAAGGAAAGGACAGTTCAGCTTAACTTCTACTGGTGTGTGAAAATAGTCAACCCACTGAGTGGTGTCTTGCTAGACTTCCAGGTGTTCAAAGCTTTACTCCGGTCATTATGGAACCCCTGAGAAGACTGGACATAGGACTGCAAGAAGGGAAGGTTACTCTCACGGTGTACACTGTAACACTGGCCTGGGTTGCACCGAATCGCCGTCCCAGTTAGATTGGATGCAACCTACAGTCAATGGAAATTGAGCTGTGACTCAATGCAAATTGAAAATGTAACGCTATGGAAGATATCTGCCTGCTATCTGTAGTGTAATGTTGTGAATGACAATGAAACGTCCAGTAAAACGTTGTGGTTTAAAGTGAACAGTTCGCCTCCTTGTGCATGTGAGTTATCATCTGGTCATTGCCAGCCGACACCAGTAGTATGTGGCCTACATGGGTTCACAACCCACACACCCAGGCAGGACCAGGTATTTCATGTAGCGTTCCAGGGTGCCTGGAGTCAATCCCTCGCCATCGACTACCGCCCCACGCCAGTCTATGCCTGCTCTAATGGCTGTTGGCTGGTCAAAATATTGGGAATCTGGCAAATCTGAATTTCTTTTTTTCAAAAAATTAGGTTATCTCTAATGGTAATACACAGACCAATTCCCACCGTGTGAAGTTTCTTTTTTTTGTTCTGATGCTCATTGTATGAAAATTGTAAACCAAAATTAGCAGTTATAAAGATCATCACAGGAGGCCACTACAAGATGTATCATGTTTTATATCTTTCATATCTGCCAGTTTGTCTAACAGGATGAGAAATTGGATGGGGTGAGAAGCCAAGCTGCTCCCATGGCCTAGAGGGAGCTCAGCACACGCATGGCTAGATGTGTGTTCATACAGGTCTCCTATTCCCTCACCAGTGCAACACTAAGATCCTGACTGGGTCACTGAGTATTTGGGTCACTAAGCTGTTTTGCACTCTTCAGCTCCTAATGATTAAATTTGATTTTTCTGACTGATTTCCTCCTGTGTGACTGTGACTCTATGTGTAGGATGTAGTAAGAGCTTGTTGTTTGTGGGTGGTTGATGTTAGTAATATGAGTGCAGGGAATATATCCCACTACATATATATACCCCATATTATGTTCTACAATTTTCTTCAACTTTCCCTTTGAGAATAAATGTAAACTCTGATTAAATTACAGAATAGAAGGCAATGACTAAGCCCACACAATAGTTGGTAATAAAGCACAATGTTATACACAGGCGCTCACAAAGCAGCTGCAAATATACAAAACTGTATAAGAGCTAAGTGAGTGGCCTATTATATATGTAGTTTACTGTATCAGTGGTGGATGGATAATTCTCAAATACAGTGAAACCTTGGTTTACGAGAACAGTCCGTTCTGGGAGTGTGCTTGTAAACTAAGTTATTCGTCTAGCAAAGCAAAATTTCCCATAGGAAATAATGCAAGCTCAGACAATTCGTTTCACAACTTGTTCAATGTCCCATCCTAGTCCCCTATTGTGCCATTCCATACACACACAAGTACGCACAAACACACATATTATGCTCACCTTACCTTCCGTTCCCTCGCCGGCCTCCATCGGTAATCATCGGTATCGGGTAACTATCGCGACTGATGCTGCAGCTTCCGCTACCAGCGCGCTGACGTCAAAGGCATGAGCCGCTTGAATCTGATTGACCAGCGCACTGATGTCTTTGAAAAGCAGCTGACAGCGGAGGTTCCTCCATCGTCGCGATAGTTACCCATTACACATCCTGTACCGGTGAACTACAAGAAACAGGAGGCAGACAAGGGAATGGAAGGTAAGGTGAGCATAATATGTGTGTGTGCGTGTTTGTGTGTGTTTGCGCGAACTGCAAGAGCGGGCCAGAGAGCGGTGAAAGTACGGAACCGGAAGTGTGTGCGGTGAGTATTTGCTCGTACAGCAAAGCTTGTTCGTAAACTGAGTTACAAATTTACAGCAAGCTTTGCTCGTATAGTGAAATACTCTCACACCAAGTTACTCATAAACCGAGGTTCTACTGTGTGCTGCCCCCTTGTCGGCAGCCTGCCGCTGGTCGGGTCCGGGCCTTCCGGTGGGTAGCTCGAGGGTCTCTGGACCTGGGGGATCCCGCGGACACTCCGAATGAAAAGAGTTGGGGGCATGGTGGATGTAGGATGTATATGTACGTGCTGGGCCATACTAGGTTTGTGATGCCACCCACGGTATGTGGTGAGTTTGGACACCACCGCTGCAGTTATGGGGGAGATGTTGTGCAGCAAGTTGTTAACCCCTCCGTGGGCAGGGATGGTGGCCCGAGGACCCGTTGGGTGCTTTGTTGGTGCACGGAGATGGGCAACCGTAGGGTGCTGGTGTACTCACTATTGAAGGAAACACACGAGTCTCTGGTAAACCAAGGTGATTATGGTCCGTGCCCGTAGCCGGCTGCGCTCTGGTTCCCCCACCCGGCTGGTGGTCTCTGTCTTTCTCCTGCACCTTTGTGTAATGGTGGACTGCCTGTGCTTGCAACTTCAGGAGTCCGGTCCCGGCTGGATGTGGCCTAAGGAGCCCTTGCCCGCAGACGCTGGCCCATGGGATCTCTGAGCCCTGGCGGTGGCCTGTTATCCCCCTCGTTGGGCTGTTGTCTTCTAATAGGGACTTTGGGTGGGACAGGACCTCTAGTCCTGGCCTCAATCGGTTAATTAGCTGGTTCCAGTCGCTTCTGGTCCCGGCTTCAGGGTCCGAGTACCCCCCTGTGTGCTCCGGTTTCCGAGTCGGTTCCCCGGGTCGGTACCGGCGGGCCACTACCCTGTCCCGGTCCACCTCGGTTCCACCGAGCCGTCTTCCTGGCTCCTGCCTCCTAGCCAGTGGCACCAGGGCTCCTACCCTGGTGCCGTTCAATTTGGGGTATTCGCCTCTGCTGGAGCTGGACACAGATCCAGCCCACACTCCTCTCCCACTTGAACTCTCACACTGTACTCAACTGAACTCAACTGACTACTTTCCCGCACCGGGCTCTCTAGACTCCTTGGTGCGCGTCTTACAACCGCCTAGTTCCGCCCCCTGGTGTGTCCATTTAGCCCTGAGGGGGGTGACTAGGGTTTTAAGGTTGGCTGATGTCACCAGTAAGGGAAAGGTGTAGTGCAGGGGCCTATCTGTGACTACCTGGCCCGACCAGGGCGTCACTCCCCCCCTTTGTTAAACACAGACCGTCCGCGGGCTGTCTGACCACCACCGGTTTATTTTGTTTAATTGAAAAAGATAAAAGGGGTAAAACATTTACAAGCATGATAACATATTTACATTCACTGATACTTTGGTTTCTTCCCTTAATGGGAGGCATGTTACTTTAACGTTGCATAATATTTTTATTAACCAGTACGGGACCGGGTCCTTTTCACCTTAGCCCACCCAAACAAACCTAGCCCTGGTGCCACCGCTAAGCATTGGTGCGCAACCCTTTTCCCCAGTCCAGGAAATGGGTTCGGGTCCGTGTTGTGCCCACACGGGCCGGGTAATAAGTTCCTTACAAGTCAGTCTCTCTCAGAGGCCCCATGTCCAGGGGACCCCTGACCCGGAGGATAGTCACCAGTTTCCATGGTGACGGGACCTCGGCCTACTCTGCCGCAGGCCCTTCCTCCAACCAGCCTCTCCGGAGACTGCGGCATGATGAAAAGGGTGGTCTGGGGTTTTGTACAAGACCCAATAGTTTTTGGGTTGGCCTGCAAGTTCTCAGCCATGTCTTTTTATAAGTGTATTGAAATGGGAAACATCAAAGGGTCCCAACGGGGAACTGAACTTGTCGGTAGCCGGGAACCACTACCTCTTTAACATTCTGAATCAGGTGAGAATTTCAGTCAATTGGCATTCATTCATACACCTATTTTCACAATTAACATGCAACACCCCTAGATTGCGGTCTCCCTGTATCTGAGCGGGGGCTGACCGAAATTAGGGCGTGTGGACCTTCTGGGCCCAATACTCTCGTGTGGGACTGGTGGGGGAGAGGGGACGACAGGTCCCTCTTCCCGAGTGTCGGGTATGGCTGGCAGAGATTTGCGGGGGCGTGGTGTAGGTGACGGGCCTCTCTGGCTCTATCTCTTGCACGGGTTGTGGGAACATTATAATGGGAATAATCACCGCGCCATTCTGCATAGGCCAATCAGCTGGAAAGTCACCCATCACTGTGTGGATCACCTCTTTCTTCTTTTCCACGCTCGGTGTAGGAGGGGGAACTTCTTCTACTAACATCAGGGGCTCTGGACACTTCTTCAGGTGGTCCCTGGAAACTGTGGCCGTGGTCTTCCCCTGATCACGACTGATTAGATACGTCCTCCTATCCTTCCATCCGGTAGGTTGGATGAAGTATGGGGTCCTTTCCCACTGATCATCGAGCTTGTGCGTCCTCCTTTTCCTCTTCAGCACCACATCTCCGGGTCCGAAAGGGGCAGCCTGAGTCCATTTGTTGAAGCGTTGCTCTTGCTTCTCCCGGCTATGGCGCAGGTTCCTTTCCACATACTCTTGGATCTGCCGGTACTGCTTCTGTCGCTTGATTTCCTAATTGGCAGTGGAGGGAAGAGTTTTAGGTACCTCGACATCCAATTCCTGATCCACCGGCAGTCTTCCAGGCCGGGCTCTCATCAGGTACGCAGGCGTGCACTTAGTGGAGATGCAGGGGATATTATTGTACATGTCCACCAGGTCGGGCAGCTTCTCGGGCCACAAATTTCGTATTTCCAGGGGCAGGGTCTTGAGGAGGTTAAGGACCAGGTGATTCATCTTCTCACACATCCCGTTAGTCTGGGCATGGTAGGCCGTGGTCCGGATTTTCTTGCACCCGTACAAGTTGCAGAACTCTTGAAACACCTCCGCCTCAAAGACCAGGCCCCAGTCCGTGAGCACCTTCTCCGGGTAGCCATGCGGCCGGCAGAAGTACGCCTGAAAGACTCTGGCTGCGGTGCAGCCCATTAAATCCTTGACGGGGACCACCACCATGAATCTTGAGTTGTGGTTTACGTTGGTCAGGGCATAGGTATATCCACTTTGGCTAGGCGTGAGCTTGACATGGTCCAGAGCGATCAACTCCAATGGCTGGCGGGTGACAATCGGCTGCAGCGGGGCCTTCTGACTAGTCTCATCCCGTCTTCTCAGCGCACAGGGGCCACACTCTCTGCACCAGGCCTCTACGGACTCTCGCATTACACTCCAATAGAAGCGCTCCCTCAGCAGCATCTCTAATTTCTTCCAGCCGAAGTGTCCGGCTCCGTCATGGTAATCCTGCAGGACCTTGGGTACATACGCCTGTGGCATCACCAGCTGGCAGATCTTCTCTTGCGTTTTCGGGTTCATCAATCCTCTGTACAGCTTTCCTTGCTGCAGGTAAAGGCGGTCCCTCTCTTTCCACAACCGCTGAGCTTCGAGGGAGGCTGTAGGCCCTAGTCGAGAAGCACCTGGGGCAATCATCATTTTGACAAGCTGGACCGCGGGTTCCTGATCTTGAGCTTCCTGCCACCCCTGGCACGGTAACGGGTCAAAGTTCGCTTGCTGGTGGCCAACATAGGGCTTTTCGTCCCTCGGCTGATGGAACGGGGGCAGCTCGATCTCTTCCAAACCATCTTCCTCCACCCCTTCATCGGATAGGTGCGGCATTCGGGACAATGCATCCGCATTGGTGTTCTTGCGGCCGGCCCTTTACTTATTGGTGAAGTCATAGTTGGCTAGCCTGGCCACCCATCGCTGCTCCAGGGCCCCAAATTTTGCCATGTCCAGATGCGTCAAGGGTTGTAGTCCGTGTAAGCGGTGAACTTCGCCAATGCTAGGTAATGTTTGAACCTTTCTGTTATTGCCCAGACGAGTGCCAAGAACTCCAACTTGAAAGAGCTGTAAATCTCGGGATTCCTTTCTGTCGGCTGAAGTTTCCTGCTTGCGTAGGCAATCACCTTCTCCCTGCCATCTTGCATTTGGGACAGGATAGCACCTAAGCCCACGTTGCTGGCGTATGTGTAAAGAATAAACAGGAGTCCATAGTTGGGATAGGCCAGGATTTCCTCCCCCGACAGGGCCGACTTCAATTGCTGGAAGGATTCCTTTTTTTTTTTGCCCCAGGCAAACGGGGGTCCGGGAGTTCTGCCATTCTTGGTCTGTCCCACGAGGAGGTCTTGCATGGGTTCGGCCATCTTGGTGTAGCCCTTGATAAAGCGACGGTAGTAGCCCACCAGGCCCAGGAACTGCCTCACCTCTTTCACCGTGGTAGGTTACGGCCAACTCTGGATGGCGATGATTTTCTCGGGGTCCGGGGCCACTCCTTCTGCACTCACCACATGCCCAAGGTACTGCACTTTGGGCTTCAACAGGTGGCACTTGGAGGGCTTTAACTTCATCCCATACTTGGAGAGGGCCACAAACACTCCCGCCAGGTGCTCCAGATGGGCTTCATATGTCTTGGAATAAACGATCACATCATCCAGGTACAGCAGAACGGTCTCGAAGTTGAGAGGCCCCAATCAACACTCCATAAGCCTCTGGAAGGTTCCCGAGTCATTGCACAGCCCAAAAGGCATACTGTTGAACCTGCAGAGTCCCATTGGGGTAGGAAACGCAGTCTTCTCGCGGTCCTCTTCTGCAACTGCCACCTGCCAGTAGCCACTAGTGAGGTCAAGGGTAGAGAAATAATTAGCAGCCTTCAGTGTGGCTAACGACTCTTCGATGCGAGGTAGGGGGTATGCATCCTTATGCGTTATCTGATTAATCTTCCGGTAATCCACACACATTCTCATGGTACCATCTTTCTTCTTTACCAGGACCAACGGAGCTGCCCAGCAACTACAACTATCATGGATGACCCCGGCCTCCTTCATGTTCCTCAACATACCTTTGGCGCACTGGTAGTGTGCAGGTGGGATCGGCCTGTACCTCTCTTTAATAAGTGGATGTATGCCTGTGGGGATATGGTGTTGAACCCCCTTAATCCTTCCGAAATCTAACAGGTGTTTACTGAATACCTGCCCGGACTCCTGCACTACCCGATACACCCCCTCCTTGTGATGTGTGGGTGTAGATTCGGTGCCGACGTGCAGCTCCCGGCACCACTCCTCTACTTGTTTGGGCGGGGTGTCACTATCTGACTGTGATGCTGTGATGGTGGAGGTCGCTACATGGATGGCGTCTGCGTCTACAGGGAACAGCTTAGCAATGGTGGCATAGCGGGGCAATCTAACCTCTTCCTCTCCGCAGTTCATCACTGTCACGGGCACTCTCCCCTTCTTGACATCAATCACCCCTCTGGCTGCCATTACTGTGGGCCAATGTTCTGAAGGCAAAGGCTCCACCACTGCTGGGTAATCCTGTCCCTGGGGGCCTACTGCTGCCCGGCACCAAATCATCATTTCGCTCCGCGGAGGCACCACTAGAGGCGCTGCATCCATCACTCGCACACCACCGATCTCTCCACCTGTCATTCTCACCTGTTGCCGCTGCAGGAGAGCCTGGATTTCGTGCTGCAGAGGCCTCTGCCGGCTCCCTCCCGCAGTGGCAGACAATTGTTGCAACAGATGTAGTACCTCCCTCATGCAGTTCTCAATCACGTTGGTCCCAAGGACCACCTTTGGGTTACGGTCACTGGGGTCATTCTGCACCACAATCATCCCCTGACGTTTCAACTCCACTCGCCCCACTGCCAAAGTCACTTCCTTGAACCCCACTTGGGTCATAGGGAGTCCATTGGCCGCAATGATGGTCAGACTGTCATTCGGAGGGGCAAGTTCACTGTCAGACCAATAACGTTGGTATAATATATAGGGTATAGTCGTTACCTGCGATCCGGTGTCAAGAAGGGCTAAGGTCGGGATACCGTCCACAGCCAGGGAGATGATGGGGCGAACTCCAACATACCGATCCCGCCAATCAGCTGGGCCTTGAGGGTCTATTCCTAAGGATTGGCCCTTGGCTTCAGGGGTTGCTCGTTTAAAGGACACCAACGGGAGTAGTGACCGGTCTTGTTGCACTTGTAGCAGACAGGTGGTCCATACTGGTTTTCGTTGTTCCTCCTCCGCTGCATCCACGGGACATCTTCCGGGCTGTCGGCGAGCTGTATCTTCTCCGCTGACTTGACTTTCGTCGGTAGCTGCTGGGCGGCGAGGATTCTGGCGACGTCATCACTCAGGTGCTGGACTTGCGACGACAGATTTTCCAGAGCCCCAGGGGTTGCTGTAGGGGCTGGCAAGGCCAACAGGGGGGGTGCTACCGAGACAGGAGCGGTGTCAGCCGGCCAGGATGGTGGGTCGGGAGCACCAGCATCTGCCGTCTGTAGTGCCTTAATAGCCCTCTCCTTTAGGACTGCAATGTTCAAGTTTGTGTGTTCCAGAGACCACAGCCGTAGTTGCTTACAGTATTCAGCGGACCCCAGCCCCTGCAGGAACTGTTCTACCAGCATTTTGTTACTGTCAGTCTCATTGATGGGGTTCACCCGCCTCAGCGTACGCAAGGCCGTTTGTAGCCGCAAGGCGTAGTCTCGGATACTGTCCCGCGGCCACAGTCGGCAGTTATAGAACTGCATTTGTAACTCCGCTTCCGTGCGGGTCTCAAAAGCAATCTGAAGTTTATAAAAAATGGCGGTTACCGAGACCCGGTCCGCGTCTACCCAAGTCTCCACCTCCTGCTTGATGGCGCCGGTCAGCTGCACAAGTACTACTGCTGCACTCTACTTGCCAGTCATGGCGTACAAATCGAGAATCGTGCATATTTTCTTCCGGAACACCTGCAAATCATCAGGCTTCCCATTGTACTGGGGTAGCCAGGCAGCACAGGTCACGTAGGGCAAGGTGATTGGCATTACCTGGGTGACCGTCGGGGCCGCAGCTCACCCCACTCCTGCGAGCGAGAGCCATCACATTCCCGTCGTCAGGCGCATCTGCAGGCGCCACCGCTCCAGCGGCCGGCGCCACTCCGCCATCGGGGTTTAGCGCGGACATCTTCCCACTTTTCCCCCTTGGTCTTTTTCCTGGCACTCCTCTTTCAGGCCGGTAAGTTTCGTTTTTCGACTTCCGGCCTTGATTTTCGGCCGTGTTCCCAGGGGGCGGGGCTTCGGCTTTTGCGCCCTTTTCTCGGGGAAGGAGACTCTGGGCGGGAATCTTCGCGCCAAAAGATGGCGGTAAGATGGCGGTTTCTGGCAATTTTGCAGCGGATCACCTCTGACTTCAATACAAGGCGCACTTCCACAAGGTAAGTAGATGGGTAAGTATCCTGTTCGTGACGCCAAGTTTCGGGGTGTGCCGCCCCCGTGCCGGCAGCCTGCCGCTGCTCGGGTCTGGGCCTTCCTGTGGGTGGTTCAAAGGTCTCCGGACCTGGGGGATCCCGCGGACACTCCGAATGAAAAGGGTTGGGGGCATGGTGGATGTAGGACGTATATGTACGGGCTGGGCCGTACTAGGAACGTGACGCCACCCACGGTATGTGGTGAGTTTGGACAAAACCACTGCTGCAGTTACGGGGCACCCGGGGGAGATGTTTTGCAGCAAGTTGTTAACCCCTCCGTGGGCAGGGATGGTGGCCCCGGGACCCGTTTGGTGCTTTGTTGGTGCAGGGAGATGGGCGACCACAGGGTGCGGGTGTATTCACTATTGAAGGAAACACACGAGTCTCTGGTAAACCAAGGTGATGGTGGTCGGTGCCCGCAGCCGGCTGCATTCTGGTTCCCCCACCTGGCTGGTGGTCTCTGTCTTTCTCCTGCACCATTGTGTAATGGTGGACTGCCTGTGCTTGCAACTTCAGGAGTCCGGTCCCGGCTGGATGTGGCCTAAGGAGCCCTTGCCCGCAGACGCTGGCCCGTCGGATCTCTGAGCCCTGGCGGTGGCCTGTTATCCCCCTCATTGGGCTGTGATCTTCTAATACGGACTTTGGGTGGGACAGGACCTCTAGTCCTGGCCTCAATCGGTTAATTAGCTGGTTCCAGTCGCTTCTGGTCCCAGCTTCAGGGTCCGAGTACCCCCCTGTGTGCTCCGGTTTCCGAGTCGGTTCCCCGGGTCGGTACCAGCGGGCCACTACCCTGTCTCAGTCCACCTCGGTTCCACCGAGCCGTCTTCCCGACTCCTGCAGACAGAGACCGCCGTCTGCCTCCTAGCCAGTGGCACCAGGACTTCTACCCTGGCGCCGTTCAATTTGGGGTATTCGCCTTTGCTGAAGCTGGACACAGCTCCAGCCCACACTCCTCTCCCACTTGAACTCTCACACTGTACTCAACTGAACTCTGACTACTTTCCCACCCCGGGCTGTCTAGACTACTTGGATGGCATCTTCCAACCGCCTGGTTCCGCCCCCTGGTGTGTCCATCTAGCCCTGAGGGGGGTGACTAGGGTTTTAAGGTTGGCTGATGTCACCGGTAAGGGAAAGGTGTAGTGCAGGGGCCTATCTGTGACTACCAGGCCCAGCCAGGCCAGGGCATCACAACTGTAATACCCAAATATAGGCCAATAAAATATTTGGTTAGGCCATTTATTTGTGACTCCCCCACGTCAGCAGCAGCCGGGCTGCTCGGATCTGGATCCGCAGTGTGGCTCGAGGGATTCTCCGGACCCAGGGGTCACACGGACACTTCAAATAAAAGGGGACGTATTTGTACGGGGTTTGCTGTAAGCACTTTGTGACGCCACCCACAGTGTGTGGTGAGGTGTAGCACCACCGCTGCTCGGGGGCGATGGGATATTAACCCCTCCATGGGTAGGGATGGATGCCCCGGGGCCCAGTGTCTCTGTGCTGAGGATGATGGCAGCTGGGGCCGGCGCACCCGATCGGACCGGGGAATGTTAGTTTATTCACAGTCAAATGAATCACACAAGTCCAGCAGTAAACCAAGGTGTCAGTGGCTGGCCTCCGCGGCTGGGTGTATTCTGGTCTCTCACCCGGGGTGAACGTCTGTGTCACATTCCTCTGCACTGTCTTTAGTTCTCTTTGGACTTCCCGTCGTGGAACACTGGAGTCCGCTCCCAGAACTACGGGTGGGAGCCTTGCCCGCAGATGCTGGCCCGTCGGATCTCTGAGCCCTGGCGGTGGCCTGTTATCCCCCTCATTGGGCTGTGATCTTCTAATACGGACTTTGGGTGGGACAGGACCTCTAGTCCTGGCCTCAATCGGTTAATTAGCTGGTTCCAGTCGCTTCTGGTCCCAGCTTCAGGGTCCGAGTACCCCCCTGTGTGCTCCGGTTTCCGAGTCGGTTCCCCGGGTCGGTACCAGCGGGCCACTACCCTGTCTCAGTCCACCTCGGTTCCACCGAGCCGTCTTCCCGACTCCTGCAGACAGAGACCGCCGTCTGCCTCCTAGCCAGTGGCACCAGGACTTCTACCCTGGCGCCGTACAATTTGGGGTATTCGCCTCTGCTGGAGCTGGACACAGCTCCAGCCCACACTCCTCTCCCACTTGAACTCTCACACTGTACTCAACTGAACTCAACTGACTACTTTCCTACCCCGGGCTGTCTAGACTACTTGGATGGCATCTTCCAACCGCCTGGTTCCGCCCCCTGGTGTGTCCATCTAGCCCTGAGGGGGGTGACTAGGGTTTTAAGGTTGGCTGATGTCACCGGTAAGGGAAAGGTGTAGTGCAGGGGCCTATCTGTGACTACCAGGCCCAGCCAGGCCAGGGCGTCACAACTGTAATACCCAAATATAGGCCAATAAAATATTTGGTTAGGCCATTTATTTGTGACTCCCCCACGTCAGCAGCAGCCGGGCTGCTCGGATCTGGATCCGCAGTGTGGCTCGAGGGATTCTCCGGACCCAGGGGTCACACGGACACTTCAAATAAAAGGGGACGTATTTGTACGGGGTTTGCTGTAAGCACTTTGTGACGCCACCCACAGTGTGTGGTGAGGTGTAGCACCACCGCTGCTCGGGGGCGATGGGATATTAACCCCTCCATGGGTAGGGATGGATGCCCCGGGGCCCAGTGTCTCTGTGCTGAGGATGATGGCAGCTGGGGCCGGCGCACCCGATCGGACCGGGGAATGTTAGTTTATTCACAGTCAAATGAATCACACAAGTCCAGCAGTAAACCAAGATGTCAGTGGCTGGCCTCCGCGGCTGGGTGTATTCTGGTCTCTCACCCGGGGTGAACTTCTGTGTCACATTCCTCTGCACTGTCTTTAGTTCTCTTTGGACTTCCCGTCGTGGAACACTGGAGTCCGCTCCCAGAACTACAGGTGGGAGCCTTGCCCGCAGATGCTGACCCGTGGGATCTAAAGGGGCCCTGGTGGATGCCCTATCCCTTGCGGTGGGCTGCTGGTCTGCTTTTCTGGGACTTTTGGTGGGACAGGACCTATAATCCTGTCCTCAACTGGTTAATTAACGAAGCTGGTGGTTCCGGTCCTGCTTGAGGGTCCAGATACCCCCTCTGTGCACTGTTTCCGGGTCGGTTCTCCGGTGTCGGTACCCGCAGGCTCCTACCCTATCCCGGTCCACCTCGGATCTCCGGCCGCCATCTTTCTGTCTCCTGACAGACACGACCACCGTCTGCCACCTAGCCAGCACGCCAGGGACTCAACCTCAACGCCTTTCCTCTCTTGCTTCCACTTGAACCTCCACTGCACTTTCTCCTCTCCTCTCTCACTCCTTTTTAAAACTACTTTTATGAACTACTTCTTTGAACTACTTCTTTTTCCACCCCGGGTTCTCTAGACCCCAGGTGGGTCTTTTCCTTCCACCTAGTCCCGCCCACTGGTGTGCCTTTCCTACCCTGTGGGGGTGACTAGGGTTTTGTTGGCTTGGTGTAACCCTATGAGGGAAGGTGTTGTGTGGGGGACTATTTTGTGTGTGACCACCTGGCGGCGCCAGGGCATCACACTTGGAAGCGTTGTCCCAACTGGTATTATGGATTGGGGTTCTTTTTCTCCCAACCCCCTTCACAAGCTTAATAGATCAGCTTCCATGTACTTGTATGTCTCCTTGCAACAGCATTTAGCTGTTTGGTCTGTATCTGTGCTATAGACCAAGATTTCTGGATGAATAGTTGTCTTCAAGGTGACCAAAAATAGTGATTTGCATTCCTCTACCTATACTCCAAAAGTATGGATTCCATTGGGGAAGCTGTTCTCACCCTAAGCTTGTTTGATACCTATGGATGCATCCTATTTAGCTTTTAAAGTGACTCTGTCAGGTGCAATATGAACCTAGAACCATGAGCAGTTCTGGGTGCATATTGCTAATCCCTGCCTAACTGTCCCAGCATTTACTAGCATACATAAAGAGATCTTTAGAAAAAGTATTTCTAAAGATCCTTTAGGATATGCTAATGAGCGCAGGGACTAGTTGCAAAGGCGTTATGTCCCCTGACTAGTTCGCCCTCTTAGCATGTTAGTACGCTCACCGGGGTGTGCTAACATTCTATTCAATGCCCCTTGCCCTGCATCATAGACGGAGACGCATGTACTTGTGTCCATTCTGACTGCCTCAGACGCTGGGTTTAGGCTCAGTGCACATGATCAAAAGTCCCCAGTACTTCCGGTCATGCACACTAGACCTCTCTGAAGCACACGCACGACCAGAATGTCTTTCAGGGTTTTTGCTCACATCAGGTGGCAAGGGTGAAATGTTTGTTTGCAGCGTGGACCAGACGATTCTTGCTGCTGCTTTCTGTCGCCTATGGGCCCCCTCGTTGCTGCGTGACTCCGGACTCTGTGTGTGGTTGGTGGTAAGCTTGCAGTGCTCCTACCGGTAGGTGAAGCAGGCCAACTGAATGGGCCCTTGCTCTGGGTACCTGTACCCCGTGCGGGCAGGGTCTCCTGGCAGTCCCCGTTCTCAGCCACCTCTCTCAGGTGGTTTTCGGGCGGCACTACCAGTAGCCCTTTCTCCCCCGTCAGCAGCCACGTACGGTGCAGTGTCTGGAAGGGCTCTGCTCCACTTTGCTCTGCCCTCACCAGACATGACTTCTCTCCTCCACTTCCTCTCACTGACTGCCTCTGCACACTCTCTGTTCCCAGTGACACCACCCACTAGCTGGGAGGCGAGGGCCACGCCCCCTCCCTGAGTCTGCTCAGGGGTCCCCTCTAGCAGTGTGTGTGCCCATGGTTACTGAGTGTTCCGTGTGTCCACACCCTATTCAGCCTCTGGGATTACCTGTGTTGTACTGCCCCCAGCATGGGTGCAGTACTCAGTGGTGCCTGACCAGGTTAGGGGCGCCACATTACCACGTGATGTGAAAGCCGCAAGGTATTATAGGGTAACCGCCTGTCTAAGCCCAAAATAATTTGACCCTTTTATAGCTGATGCAATCTGCTGCAATGTGTAAAATGGTGGTGGGTATGTTAGGAGATTCGCACAAAGTGAATTATATATTGTTCAACTTCGATGGGTTTAACAAATTACTAAAAGTTCGACACAAATTCAGTTTGCATTGCATTTACTTGCTCATGTGTAGTTTCATCTATTCATTTTCTGTGAAGCAGCTCTCTTCTGGTTCCAGCACATTGTTTTCTTGATCAATGGCTTTTGCATTTCCTTCACAGAAAGTAATTTTGAGATCTATTGTGCAATTAGTAGACAAGTTTACGATTAATGTTTATGATAAACCTACTTTCAAGAAAGGTTTCCAAACCTTCTAATAAATTAACCATCGCATTATTACATGGTAGAGGTTTTAATAGCTTTGCTTCCAATGCTCCATCTGCTTCTTCCTTCTATTAATTGGTGCTGAAATCTGTATCAAATATTACAAGAGCATTTTGATTAGTGATTTACATAAAGCTGAAACTATTGTGCCGCCCCCACGTCAGCAGACGGGCTGCTCGGATCTGGATCCGCGGTGGCTCGAGGGGCGTCCGGACCCGGGGGTCGTGTGGGCACGCGAATTAAAGGGATATTTACAGGGTATGGTGTATTTACAGTTCGTGACGCCACCCATGGTGTGTGGTAAGGTGGAGTACCACTGCTGCAGCTGGGGAGTACCCGGTGGTGATGGAGTGGGCATCCAGGTGTTTAACCCTTCTACGGGTAGGGGTGGGAATGCCCCAGGACTCGGTGATGGTGACAGGGATGTGCCGTTGGGGCGGTAAGGGTCACTTGCCTACTCACTCAGTCCAATGGTTCTGACACCGACAACTTAGTAAACCAAAGTTCTGGACACCACTGCTGCTGAGGGGGAGCACGTTTGGGACCCGTTTCTGCTGGTGTTGCCTGTTGATTTGTGACCTTTCCCTTGGCACTTTGTTCTATTCTTAGTTGGCCACTATAGCTTGAAACTAGTCAGGTCCCGCTCCCCAGTGTGGCTAACTGAGGGAGCTTGCTCTCCGGGTTCACGCTTTAGTATTTCCTGGACCGTTTTAGTGGAAATTCCTATCCCCCTCGTTGCGCTAGTTCCCCGATTTTGGAGCGGGTGGAGAGCGGATCTTGAAGGCTTCGTTCTCATCGGGTGAATTGTCAGGAAGCTACTCCCTGACCTAGAGTCCACATACCTCGTCGTGACCTGGTCACAGCCGGTGATGGTACAAGGCCGTTGGCTGTCCTCCACGAAAATACCGTGCACCTTGTCACGATCCCCTGTGACTGGGGGTTCAGCTCCTACCAGGCCCAGACCAATGTCTGCCACCTAGTACTTCCAAGGAGCCCAGCTCATGACCTCCTCTCTCCTTCACTTCCAACACTACACTGGCCTACTCTACACTCCTGACCTTCCCTTACCAACACCCCAAGTGGGCAACCCTATTCCACTCAGGCCGTCCACTAGTGTGTCTGGTGGGTGTGGTGCAGAGTGTTCCTAGGATTTTGAATAGCTGGTTTTGGCAACACCATTGGTTAAGGACCCGTAACCAAAGAGGAGGTGGATATTGCACAGAAGGGCAGATTGCACAATACCCTGTGATGACCTGTTAGGCCAGGGCGTTACACTATGTTTTCATGATATGCACAACATTTTTAAATTATTGTGTTGGTCTTACCATCAGCTACCTGGCATTGATTAGTATACCGTGTTTCTCTGAAAATAATATTTTTTGCTCCAAAAGATGGGCTAGGGCTTATTTTTTGGGGATGTCTTATTTTTTCTCCATGAACAGCAATCCACATTTATTCTTGAAGAAAAAAAAATGGTAATTTTTTCAAATATAATCATATTGCGTTTTAGAACATCAACATAACTCTCCAAATGGTGTAAGTAACACATTTGTCTGTCTGTCCACCCACACACTGCGGTGTACTGCTGTAGAAGCATTTGGCTACAGAAACTGCTCCCTGATATTATATTCTTCCGTTTGTGATGTAAATGGTATCCTATGTAACTTCTCTGCTTGGGGTTTATACCTTTCCTGTTAGGACCCTGCAGATATCATCACCTTTCAGCTACTAATCATCATCACTTCATCTTGTGTCTTAAATACTCATATCTTCCTTGGATGTTTGCTGGTGATAAAGTTATATTCCTATACAGGTCTTGCATGCAAGCAGGTGGCTTGCAATCATCTGAAGAAACATTGTCATTTGTTACTGTTTCTCTCTGAGTCTTCTTGGAAATAAGTTATTCGTTCACTCCTCCTGTTTATGCCACCTATGTCTTCTTTAGAGCTTAGTGGGGTTGATTAAGTTCTCATCCCATTCATTCCTTACCTAGGCCCCAGATCAGGGTTAGCCAGGGCCAGTTATCCTGCTTGGCGCAGAGGTGCATGACCTATCTAGTGTGGTCAGGGAAGCCAGGGACCAGCGGAAGGTTTGGTCACGGGTCACCATCTCCCCCTTTCCTACACACAGGGACTCTCTTCTCTTCCCTGTAGCTGTACGTGTGGTATTTACCCATGACTAGCGTGACACACACACACTGCAAATACATATCTACTTTACTCCTCTTCATCTTTAGACTCCAGCAATTAAGAGATCTTTGTTACAACTTTCTTACGTGATGTCAAAAAGGTCCTTAAGCAGTCTTATAATCGGGAAATAAACTCTGGGGCCCTTAGGAGAGAGGGAACCCTGTGAAATTGGCCAATTTTCACTTCCTTCTCTCTAATGCCAGTCTTGCATACAAGGCTGTCTCGTGTTCAGGTCTTTTCAACTCCTGCAATTAAGAGACCTTTGGTCAGATGACTAAAGTCACAAAGGTCCTTAAACACTCTTAATCTCGTAATACAAACCTTGGAGTCCCTAAGGGAGTTAATGACCTAAGAAATTGCGCAGTTTGACTCCCTTTAACGCTGACCCTGGCTGTAATTAGGGATAATTTTGGAAGTGGGGCTTATATTAAAAACATACTCCAAAACTACTGTAAAATCATGCTAGGGCTTATTTTCAGGGCAGGTCTTATTTTTGTGGAAACAGGGTAGTTGAGTTTACTACTACCAATAACATCCATCCACTAAGTATGGGCAACTATTTTCATGTTATTAGTAGAGATGAGTGAATTTTGTAACATTCGAATTTACAAGATTTGCCAAATTTCTAAGGAAATTTGTTTCAGAAGAACAGGTCACAATTTTCTTGTTACTAGTGCATAATCTATTCAGTTATAGTTCCAGTGTGTCGCCCAGGGCTATGGGGTACTCCGGTCAAGCGAGGTTAGAATAAAGTTTATAACGTGAAGCCACTTTCGGGTTGCGGCTATGTAAATGGAGCCGCCGCTGCACAGTTCTCACTACTGGGGCTGGTGTTGGTAGTAGCCTGGATGTTAGGCCCTCCGCAAGCAGGGCCAGGCCCCAGAGGATAAGTGATGTTGATGGGTGCGGAAAGAAGGTAGGCCACACAAGGGGTTGCAGTATAACTTGTGTCTTTACTCACAGTCTCTAGTGAACTGCGCACCTGAGGAAGGCTGGTCTTAACCACTGGTCTCTTTAGTCCCAGTGCTATTGCTGTTGACCTGGTGGCTTCTTTCCCCTGCACCTGTGTCAGTTTGGTGGGTCCCCGTGGCTTGAAGCATCTGGAAGGCCCCTCCTGATAGTCTCTCAAAGGTAGTCTGTATGATGGTAGTGTCGTGGGCGGCGAGGACGCCGTCGCTGCTGCGCTCTCGCTAACGCTCGGGTCCGGCGCTGCTGCGGCTGCTGCTGCTGCTCGGTGGCTCGAGCGGTGGGCCGGATCCGGGGACTCGAGCGGCGCTCATCGCCCGTGAGTGAAAGGGGTGGTTGGTTTGGGGGATTTAGTCCGTGACGCCACCCACGGGTCGTGGTCAAGATGGGCACCACCGCTGCTGGTGACGGGGATCCCGGGAGCGATGGTAGGGAGCAGCTGAGATGTTGTTTTCCCCCTCCGTGGGTAGGGGTCGGTGGTCCCGGGGCCCGGTGATGTTGTGACGGGGAGGTAGGGTCGGTGAGGTGCAGGGTTGCAGAGACAGCGTGGCGCGGTGCTGGATGGCACGGGTGTACTCAGCAAGAAAGGTACAAAGTCCTCGGTAAACCAAACGGCTGGATGGACGGGTCCCGCAGCCGGCTGCAGTGCTTCTCCCCGGACAGGTGATGGTGGCTGTCTTTCCCTGCACCTTGATGTTCTCTTTCTGACTACTATGGATTCCCAACGGTAGTCCGCTCCCCAGTGTATGGGTACGAGTGGAGCCCGTTTGCCCGCAGACGCTGGCCCTTGGGACTCTAGCCTTAGGCGGTAGCTGTATACCCTCACGGTGTGGGCGGTTGCCTTCAATCGGGACTTTTGCTGTTGTGAAACCCCTGGGGTTCCAGTCACATTCGGACATGACTATTGTCGGCGGCTCCAAGCCTGGTCGGGGTCCGATGGCCCTGCCTGTGTGTGCTGGCTTCACTTCGCTCCCCGGTCGGTACCAGTGGGCCGTCGCCCGTCCCCGGTCCTACGGTTCCACGTTGCTCCACCACTTCTGCAGACGGCCACCACCGTCTGCCAACCTTGCTGTTAGTGCCTGGGCCACAAACCCAGACACCCAAGTGCTTACTCCTCACTCCTCAAACTCCAACACTCCACTCCTAACTGTCACTTTCCTTGCCTCCAGGCCTGTGAACTCCTCGGTGGGTGGAGCCAACCGCTTAGCTCCGCCCCACCTGGTGTGGACATCAGACACTGGAGGAAGGCAACAAGGATTTTGTGTTTGGCTGGTGTCCCTGTCTAATGGGGGTGGGGTTGTTTGGATGTTATCTGTGACAACCTGGCTAGGCCAGGGCGCCACAGTAGCTTGAACACTTTGGGGTCAGAGTCTCTTGTCCTGCTCCCCAGTCTCCCGTTGCTACTGTGTACCGAACTTAAAGGTCAATGGGGTCCTTGATGGTCCCCTCACTGTGCAGATTTTATCAGATCTACCTGGAGCGTTAGCCTGACCTAGGATTCTGTACCCCAT
Organism: Anomaloglossus baeobatrachus; assembly: GCF_048569485.1. Lineage (NCBI taxonomy): Eukaryota > Metazoa > Chordata > Amphibia > Anura > Aromobatidae > Anomaloglossus > Anomaloglossus baeobatrachus. The sequence goes on from NC_134356.1 coordinate 73,604,132, forward strand.
TGGTGCTATGATTCCGGGAGTACTCCACCATACTCCACCGGCAACCACACGCTTGATCCTTCAGGTCACCGTCCCACTCCTGTCAGTGCTTCCACACTCCTTCACTGTCACCGACTGACTACCCACTCTCCACTGTCTGCCTTCCCAACTGGTCGTCTAGTGGACTGGATCAGCTCCACCCTGTAGGTGGCCATCCACTGGGTCCAACCCTAGTCTGTCACCAGTCTTTGGGGAATTTGGGGACAAAACAAGGTTTAACTGGAATGTTTTGGTGTTACCGGAACTAGTCTTCTAGGTCCCTGGGGGTAGGCCCTGCATCCCAGAGGGGATGCAGTACCTTTTAGCTCCCTGATGGCTTCAGGGGCACTACACCAGCATATATTTATCTTGATTGATGACTTTTCTACCACTTCCAGATTCATTGCTCCTGTAGGTACTGGAAGGGTTTATGTTTCTTTAGGAGAAAATACATAAGAATAGGGTAGATGCACTCCAGTAGTTTTCAGAAGCATCATTGACAGCCAGTGTTTTGGTCTGTTCCACACCTCGATCATGGCATGTGTCGTATGGTTCATAGCAGATGCAGGAGGTGACTGAGCAATTAACAATTGTATTTACTAAGAACCATAGTACATAGGTTATGATCAAGTTCTGAGACAGACTGAAACGTTGATCGCCCTTTCTCTTTCCCCATGCTGATTTACCAATAAAACTTTAATTGCATATTCTGTTGTGTTTTGCCCTATTGTTTGGAGAGACGTCCCCTACTACAGGACACCAATGTTTTCTAGCTACGAGTGCCGACCAGAAATTTGATTGAAGATTGGGATTTAACTGGAGAGGTCCAAACCATACATTAAGTGGGCCGAAAGGCTAAGTAGAAGGCTTATAAAGAATCAGCTAATCCCTTCATCTATGCCTTTTATATCAGCTAAATGTGTTTACTCATTGCTTTATTTTACTTTATAAAACCCACAGCTGCAAGAGGCAGTGAATATACACTAATTATACCATACCGGGAATGTTGAATCAACTATAGCAACTCTGACTCATCTACAGTATGGCAGAAGCAAATCAGCAGATTAAACTCAGAATTAGATTGGATTGAAGGAGGAACACATCACTTTATACATGTTAAGTCATTCATTGGAATATGCATTTAGCCTGAATCCATAAAGTGCTCCAATTAATTCTTACCCTACTTGTATAATGCGGCATTCTATACTGTGAACTTAGCGGAAAATCTTTACTTATCGACACGATACTAGAATACTTATTCATCTCTTCCCACTGCTATCATCTGCTTTACCTCCTACATTATTGAACACAATCCTTATTCCCTGAGCAGAGATTATTGTATGAAAAGTTTTTACTTGCTGTAACATCAGATATCATCTCTACCCACTGACAACATCCATTGCCAACAGAACCCACTAACACCCGCACCGCACGATGAGTTGTCATCCGTACAAGGTTACATAACATGTCATTATAAATCTTCACTGTTGAGATAACCATGAATCATTCACATCAATAACAAAGTGCATAACTAGTAGAAAACTATCTAAGCTTCCAAAAAAATAATTGTTTATATGGCCTTGTAATGCCATCGAGGGGCAGTCATGTCAGAAGCCATGCCCTTCCAATTTACGTTTGCCTGTTTTGTTGTGGAACCTCAAAACTGAATATGTGGCCTGTTGAATCATTTATGGTCATTATTATTATTATTCTTATTGGGCTTGTTTTTTAAAATGGAAGAAATAAATTCTGCATGGAGAACTATTTTTTTTATTCTATAAAAATAGAGACCAAATGGCAACATGTCACTTTGGGAAAATGCTTCTTACCTGCAGATATGGGGTTCATCAAAATGCATAGCTGCCTAAATTAAAACACGGCCATGGGAGTTAATTAACTTATTTCCTTCTGGAAGTCACCAACTCTCTGCCATGTGCGTGTACATGAAGCGGCTACAGTCACCGCTCACATCAGTGAAGGGAGGTGGGCACGCCTGCCTGGAGCAGCTCCACACTCCTTTGGCAGAAAGAGTGCATGTCTGTATATCACGTCTTCTTCTGAGATGTGTGACACTTACTTTTCTATTCAGGATTAACCACCACCTTGCAGCCAGGCACCATTATGCATGTAGAATTGCCACAGACACGACATGGGTATTCTCTGGGCAAACCAAACTTAGACTCTTTATTTTCTCTTCTACCATAGCGACAGATATGGTCTCCTTTTCAATGGTTCTGCTATGGTTACTTCCTTGGGTACTCTTTCTCAGCCTATCCCCGTTTTCCTTGGCTTCTTGTCCGTAAGCTGCAGGGCCTTTGCCTCCATTCCCCCACTCTTCTTAGCACTACTGTCCACTGTTGCAACGGCTATCCAGTCACGTGTGTTCCCTAAGCATGTACGGTGTGAGCCATAGGCTCTGGACCCTCCAAGGTCCTGACTGGCTAATCTGCCTTGCCACATCTTCCTTACTTGAACCCTTCTCCAAAACCAGCACGTCCCAAGACCTGTCTCTCAACCCAACCCATTGGTCATCTGTCACTCCTCGCCTCTTGACTCTAAGCTTCCCAATAACCAGGAAGTGTCCACCAGCTATACAGGCTAAAATCTTCATATCACTCTAATATTTATCCAGCTAATATATTTCACTATACATCATTAATACATTAACAGCACATAAAATATCACATAACAATATATTTTGTCTTACCAGTCTTCAGTGCTAGATGACACCGGCTACTGTGTGAGCCCAACTCTGCTATATCAAAACACCACATCTAACACATACCGCACACTTAATTAAAACTCTTCTATAGGACCAAAGGGAATGGCAAACCACGATGGGGGTAAATGTGTGACGCCCTGGGCAAGCCAGGGGTCACAGGTCATTACACCACTACACCCTACACCCCAGTTAGGAACACACAGCTAACCACAAAATCCTTGTTGCCTTCCTCCAGAGGCTGATGTTCACACCAGGGGGTGGGCCAGGCGGTTGGCTCCGCCCACCGAGGAGTTCACAGCTCTGGAGGCGGGAAGAACCAGGCAGATTAGCTCATGGAGAGCTTGAGTGAGGAGTAAACAAGTAGTGAACAAAAGTGGTGAAGGAGGAGTAAGAGAAGCTGAAGGAAGGCGAAAGGTGACAGAAAGAAAGCCTGAAGTGAGTCCAGCTGTGTGCAGGACAGGGTCAGCAAGGTCAGCAGACGACGGTGACTGTCTGGAGAGGTGACTGTTCGGGAGTTCCTGGAAGGACCGCGGACGGGTGGTGACCCGGCGGTCTGGAGCAGCGTGCAAAGGACAGTCAGCACCAGGGCAGGGGCCTCTCGGACCCCGGCAAGGCTAGGAGTCGCCAAATTTGCCGAATCCGTCAGTGAAGGGGACGTAGATCCCTCAACAACCAAGTCCTGATTGAAGGCAACAGCTCAACCATTACAGTAGAGACACCGCCACCGCCAGGGCACCAGTTTCTAAGGGCCAGCGCATGCGGGCAAAGAGTAGAGCTCCTCCGGTCCAGCTTGAAGCCGGGGAGCGGGTTACCGGTGGGGACCCATCGAAACCAACACACGAACATTAGGTGCAGGACAAAGGGACATCACCGTTACCTACTGGGGACCGCAAGTGCAGCCGTCCGTGGGAACCGTCTTTCCAGCCGTGTGGTTTACCGTAAAACTGTGTCAACGTCTCAGGCTGAGTGAGTACCACAGTGCCGCAAGGCACAGCGCTGCCCCCGCGTCCCCGCTCCCACCAGGCCCTGCATCTAACCCCATCACCGGGCCCCGGGATCACCAACCCCTACCCACGGAGGGGCAACACAACAACTCGCTGCTATACATCATCACTCCCGGGATCCCCATACCAAGCAGCGGTGGTGAAATCACCACATCCGTGGGTGGCGTCACGGACAATATCCCAACACCCAAATCCCCTTTCACTCACGGGCGAGGAGCGCTGCTCGAGAACCCCCGGGATCCGGCCCACCGCTCGAGCCACCACTGAGCAGCAGCCGCCAGACCTGAGCAGAGGGGTGAGCGCAGTGCTGACACCCTCCTCCCCGCCCGCGATAACTTGGCGTCACGAACAGGATCTTACCGCTCTGTCGTTTGGTAGAGGTGCGCCTTGTTACCCCCGGAGGTATCTGGCTGAAAAATTTCAGAAGCCGCCATCTTTGGCGCGAAAAGTCCCCGCTCGAGCGTCTTCTCAAGCAGTAGAGGCGCGAAGGCCAAAACCCCGCCCCAAAAGGGGAGTGGCTGAAGAGAAGCTAAGGGGGACGCGATGGCGGCTGGCTGCATGTAACCGCAGCTATAAAAGCAGGGACGCCAGGACTCTGCGGACATACCGTTCCTGGAAGAAGAAGTCACCATGTGGATGCCGTCCCGCGACACCGTAGCCCCCGCGCCTGGAACCGCGGCGTGGGTGGAGATCCGGACCACGCAGCTCTACCAACGGCTGCAGGTCAAGATGCAGCTCCTCATGGAGGAGTGGGAGACCGACATGGCGGACGTTATAGCAGCCGTGCGGAGACGCGAGGAGGAAGCGGAGAACGGGAGGGTGAGTGACCCACGCCCCTATGTTCCTGAGGGACCGGTCGCTGCGGCTGAGGGATCCGGTCCAAGCCCTCTCCCCCCGCTGCCTCCCTCGCCACCCGTTCCGGAGGCCGTGACCCCGCCATTAGGCCTGCTACCACCGCAACCGGTAGCAATACCCAGCGACTCCGCCCAGGCGGGCCGACCTGTAGCCGGAGCCCGTGGCAAGCCGGAGGTGTTGCCGTGGAAGGTCCCGAAGGTTGAACCGGAGGCATCCCCTAAAAAGTCCCCCGAGCCGGAGCCGATGACCCGCTCCGAGCCGAAGGCCCAGCAGCGGAAAGCACCTAGGCCCATCCCCCACACCTCGGCTGAGGTAGCGCCGGGTTGTTGCTGTAAGGCAGCGCCCAAGGCCAAGACACCGCGGGACACGCCGCCCAGATTCCTGACAGTGGGCAACGTACAGGATGTCCCGCGGGGCCCGACCCAAGCGCCGGAGCTCACAGCAGCGCCATATTGGGATAGGGAGCCGGTACCGCTGGGCCTGGAGATCGGTGAGAGGGAACGGAAGAAGGCCGAGCTGGTGGCCAGAGCGATAAGGGAGAAGGAGAATCTCCGCCAGGCCACGTTCCGTGTCCGGGGCCCGTTGTACGAGGGGCAGGTGAGGCGGTTTGATGTCCGCCGGGGCTACGGGTTTATTTATGAACCGGGCCTGGAGGCCGAAGTGTTTGTAGCCCGGCGGGATGTGAATGCCCACCTGCCTGAAGAACATCCCGGCCGCAACCTGATGCCGGGCGACATCGTGCAATACACCCGGCACTGTGGGGAGCCGGGGTGGTTCGCGCTGGACGCTAAGTTAAGGGGCAGCAAGGAGTCCCAAGTGAGCGCCGCGCCCCCTCCCTTGGAAGAAGCTGAAGCCGATTATCCGGAGTAGGGCAGCGGATGCCTGCAGCCACAGTCCCCGTTGGGACCACCACTGAGTTTAAAGAGTTGTTTTGTTTGTTTGAAAGTTTGGAAAAATGATAAGAAAAATGATGCCGTGTACCTAACCTGATTAACTACCGTGATTTGCAACCGGCCGGAGCCGGCACCGTTGTCCCCGTGGGGACCGTTTGAAAGTTAGCATGGGAACTATCCATGGACAAGCCCGTGAACTTGCAGGGCAACCACAAACGTTAAGTGGCTTGTAAATAATTGTTTACCGTTACCGTTTTCCGCAATGCCGCCTCCGGAGAGGCAGGTTGGAGGGAGGGCCCGCAGCAGAGCCGGCTGGGGCCCAGCCACCACAGGAACCGGTGGCTACTGTTACGGTTGCTGCGAGCACTGGAGACTATGTCCAGATTTCTTGCTACTGCACATGTGCGAGCGCTGGAGACTAAGTCCAGATTTCTTGCTACTGCACATGTGCGAGCGCCGGAGACTAAGTCCTATCTTGGAGCCATTGCACATGTGCGGGTGACATCATCGCTGACACGAGGTCACATGTCTCTGACACCTTCTATGCCGATTGGTCGCTGGTCATGTGCTTGTGACGCCTTGCTCGGTGATAGGCCAGCATGACGTCACTCCTGTCGTTCTGGCAGCGGATTGGCTCTGGTGTCCTCCATCTTGGATGAGGCACAGAGTCTATATAAGACCCTGACACACGCCGCATGGTGCTCAGTCCTCTTGGTTCATGCATAAGAGTAGACGCTCTGTGCGCGTTCCTCTAGGCATTCCTCTGTCTATGCTAGGTGAGCGCTACCGGCAGGGTAGCGTTCTTATACCTTACAGCTTCGGCTGCTGTCCGTATCCTTACCTCTTAGGGGAGCGGACATAGGCAGGTGCCTGAGGCACATGGTCTGGCTGGGCCTTGTGATTCGACTCGTAGGTGGACGTTGCCGCTAGGGTAACATTCCTTATACTGCGTCTGGCAGTTGTTCGTATCCTCGCACACTAGGGGAGCGAACAGAGGTAGGAGCTTTGTGCGGCTTACGCTGCTGTTCGTCTCTTTTGCACCACTAGAAGAGCGGACCTAGGCAGGTGCCATATCTAGTGGTTCGTATCCTCGCACACTAGTGGAGCGAACGCAGGTAGGAGCTTTGTGCGGCTTATGCTGCTGTTCGTCTCTTTTGCACCACTAGAAGAGCGGACCTAGGTAGGTGCCATTTCGCACACATTGCCTTTGTATCTGTGATTATTAATAGAGATCATTCTACACACCCTCCAAGTAAGGGAGGAATTGCTTTACTTACTTATTATATCCTTCTGTGAGTTAACGGAGGTATTGCACTCTGCCATAGTCTGCAGCAAAGTCTTTGCACGGTGGACCCTGACTGTCTGATACTCCTTTTAGGTTATTATCAGACAGCCCCCCGTAACATTAGGACTGAGCCAAGGGTCTGGCAGTTATGGCAGAATATCAGCAGTTACACCGTTACATACAAGTACTTGAGTCACGGCTCAAGAGTATAGAGGATAAACCTCAGACCATGGTGACAGCTGCACATGATCCTCGACTTGCTCTGCCAAACAGATATTCTGGCGATGCCAGATCATGTCGTGGTTTCATTAGTCAGTGTCAGATACACCTTGAGGTCAACTCTTCTCGCTTCTCTACAGAGAGGTCCAGAGTAGGCTTTATCATCTCCTTACTTCAGGACAAAGCCTTAGAATGGGCGACTCCCCTATGGGAACGCTCTGATGTGGTTACTCTGAGACATCAAGACTTTCTTGATGCTCTTAAGGCGGTATTCATGGGTCCGCAGGTTACCCATGATGCGGCCCTGAGACTGTTAGATCTATTTCAGGGTTCGTTATCCACTAGTTCTTATGCCATTGCTTTTAGAACTCTGGTGGCAGAACTAGATTGGCCAGAGAAGGTGTTGATTCCTATCTTCTGGAGAGGGTTGTCAGGCTATGTCAAGGATGCTCTTGCTACTCGTGAGGTCCCTGCTTCTCTGGAGGACTTGATCACAGTAGCAACGAGGATCGATGTACGCCATAAGGAACGTAGACTCGAGGTCTCTTCCTCACGCCCTAAGCATCGGGCTATTCCAGTTGTTGAGGGTCCACTACCATCTTCCTCAGCATCTGAAACATCTCCCACTCCTATGGAGTTAGGTCATACGTCCTCCAGACTACGCAAGTCTGGTCCTCCTATATGTTACGTATGTCGTCAGGCTGGGCACTATGCCAACAAGTGTCCTAGTCGTCAGGGAAACTCCCTGGCCTAGTAACCATTAGAGGGGGGTTACTAGAGACGTCTTCTGCACCCTCTAAGTGTTGTATCCCAGGTCAGCTCTCGTTATCTGAGAATACATGGCCTATTATGGCTTTTGTGGATTCCGGAGCTGACGGGATTTTTGTGTCCTCAGGATTTGTAAAGGGACACAATATTCCCTCTATCATGTTAGAGGCGCCTATTCCTGTCCGTGTTGTTAATGGAACTATGTTGTCTGACTCCATTACATTGAGGACAGTTCCCTTGCGCCTTTCCCTGTCTCAGGGTCACATAGAGGAGATTTCTTTTCTTGTTTTGCCTAAGGGTATAGACGACGTCCTTCTGGGTCTTCCATGGCTTCGGACTCATGCTCCTCACATTGACTGGGAGTCTGACAGCATTATTAGTTGGGGTTCGAAATGTCAGTCCCGATGTCTTCACTTACCACCTAAGGTCGTTGCGGTTGCATCAACTGATCTCTCTCCCATACCTACACCCTATTTGGATTTCGCTGACGTGTTCTCCAAACAGGGTGCTGAGGTTCTTCCACCCCATAGGCCGTATGACTGTGCCATAGACCTTATCCCAGGTTCGGTTCCACCTAAAGGCAGAGTTTACCCCCTGTCGATACCTGAGTCGGAGGCCATGTCGACCTATATAAGAGAGAGTTTAGAGAAGGGGTTCATTCGTAAGTCTGTCTCTCCCGCGGGAGCTGGGTTTTTCTTTGTTCGGAAGAAAGAGGGTGATTTGCGTCCCTGCATAGATTACAGGGGTCTCAACGCAATCACAATAAAGAACAAATACCCATTACCTTTAATTTCGGAGCTCTTTGACAGACTGAGAGGAGCTCAAGTTTTTACGAAGTTGGATCTGCGGGGTGCGTATAACTTGGTACGAATTCGAAAGGGTGACGAATGGAAGACCGCTTTTAACACCCGAGACGGTCACTATGAATACCTCGTCATGCCTTTTGGGTTATGTAATGCACCCGCAGTATTTCAGGACTTCGTAAACGATGTGTTCAGGGATTTACTGTTATCCTCAGTAGTGGTGTATCTGGACGACATCCTGATTTTTTCTCCTGATCTGGAGACTCATCGTCAGGATGTCGTTCGTGTCCTTTCCCGTTTAAGGGAGCACTCATTGTTTGCTAAGCTCGAGAAATGTGTATTTGAGCAGTCCTCATTGCCTTTTTTGGGTTACATTATCTCAAAAGAGGGCCTGGCTATGGATCCTGCGAAGCTCTCTGCTGTCCTGCAATGGTCCGAACCTCATTCCTTGAAGGCGGTGCAACGCTTCTTAGGATTCATAAATTATTACAGGCAGTTCATACCCCATTTTTCTACTTTGGTGGCCCCTTTGGTGGCCTTGACTAAGAAAGGTGCTAATCCCAAAGCCTGGTCTACTGAGACATCTCAGGCTTTTGAGACAGTAAAAAGACACTTTTCAACTGCTCCCGTTCTTCAAAGACCCGATGAGAGTAAGCCCTTCCTCTTAGAGGTTGATGCCTCTTCAGTGGGTGCTGGTGCGGTCTTGTATCAAAAGAACGGTGCAGGTAGAAAAAGGCCGTGTTTCTTCTTTGCGAAAACCTTTTCACCGGCAGAGAGAAACTATACCATTGGGGATAGGGAACTGCTCGCCTTGAGATTAGCCTTGGAGGAGTGGCGTCACTTGCTGGAAGGAGCGAAACATCCTTTCCAGGTCTATACAGACCATAAGAATCTGACGTACTTACAAACCGCTCAGCGTCTGAATCCTCGCCAAGCCCGCTGGTCCTTGTTTTTCTCCCGCTTTCACTTCTCCATCAACTATCTGTCTGGGAGTAAGAATAACAAGGCAGACGCCCTGTCTCGCTCTATGCTTTCTACCCAGGAAGAGATTGACGAACCTCATCTTATCCTTCCCTCCAGGGTTTTTCATACGCTCTCCCCTGTGACGTTAGACCAAATCCCACAGGGCAAGACCTTTGTTCCACCTGATCGACAGAATGATATACTGTCATGGGCCCACACCTCAAAGGTGGGTGGGCATTTTGGTATTAGGCGGACACGAGAGTTACTGGAGAGGTGGTATTGGTGGCCACACTTAGCCAGCCACGTCAAGAGATATGTCGGTTCCTGCTACTCGTGTGCTCGCAACCGTCCATTACGGCAGAGACCGGCTGGGCTCTTGCATCCTTTACCAGTGCCAGATAGACCATGGGAGGTGGTAGGCATGGACTTTGTGGGTGATCTTCCATGTTCACAGGGACATAGATTTGTGTGGGTCATTACGGACCATTTCTCCCGGATGGTTCATCTCGTACCGTTATCGAGAATCCCATCTTCCAGGGTACTAGCCAAACTATTCCTCAAGCATGTCTTTAGGCTTCACGGGATGCCAGATCGTATCATTTGTGATAGAGGCCCTCAATTTACTTCCCGTTTCTGGCGAGATCTTTGTAGCCTTCTGCAAATTGAGTTGAATCTCTCTTCGGCGTACCATCCGGAGACCAATGGTTTGGTTGAGCGTACCAATCAATCTATGATTATATACCTTCGACACTTTGTTGCTGAGAACCACGATAACTGGTCCTCCCTCCTACCCTGGGCAGAATTTGCCCTTAACAATTCGCTGGCTGAGGCCACTGGGCAGACACCGTTCGTACTCAATAATGGGCAACACCCTAGGGTACCGGTACCGTTTCCCGCTGCTGCACCTCCTCCTCTTGTGGCCGACTGGGCAACTAATGCCAGAGAGGTTTGGGATCGGACTCAAGAGTCGATCCAAGCAGCTAAGGACCGTATGAAGACGGTGTCCGATCGGTTTCGGCGCCCGGCTCCTATCTTTTCTCCAGGGGACTTTGTGTGGCTCTCTGCAAAACACGTGAGACTTAAAGTGAGCTCTGTCAAATTTGCTCCTCGCTTCCTGGGTCCTTATGAGGTTCTTCGACAGGTAAATCCTGTAGTCTACCAATTGAAGTTACCCGTCCATCTTAGGATTCATGACAAATTCCATGTCTCACTGCTAAAGCCGGCTATTTTACCTCACGCTCGTGAAGTGCACTCTCCTGCCTCTGATTCCTCTCGCTCTAGCTATGAGGTACGAGCCATAGTTGGTTCTAAGACGGTTAGAGGGCGCAGGTTCTTCTTGATAGATTGGGAGGGCTACGGCCCGGAACATCGCTCTTGGGAGCCTGAGGAGGCTGTCCATGCTCCCGACTTAGTTGCCGATTACCTGCATCGCCGGGAGGGGGGCCCTTGAGGGGGAGGTACTGTTACGGTTGCTGCGAGCACTGGAGACTATGTCCAGATTTCTTGCTACTGCACATGTGCGAGCGCTGGAGACTAAGTCCAGATTTCTTGCTACTGCACATGTGCGAGCGCCGGAGACTAAGTCCTATCTTGGAGCCATTGCACATGTGCGGGTGACATCATCGCTGACACGAGGTCACATGTCTCTGACACCTTCTATGCCGATTGGTCGCTGGTCATGTGCTTGTGACGCCTTGCTCGGTGATAGGCCAGCATGACGTCACTCCTGTCGTTCTGGCAGCGGATTGGCTCTGGTGTCCTCCATCTTGGATGAGGCACAGAGTCTATATAAGACCCTGACACACGCCGCATGGTGCTCAGTCCTCTTGGTTCATGCATAAGAGTAGACGCTCTGTGCGCGTTCCTCTAGGCATTCCTCTGTCTATGCTAGGTGAGCGCTACCGGCAGGGTAGCGTTCTTATACCTTACAGCTTCGGCTGCTGTCCGTATCCTTACCTCTTAGGGGAGCGGACATAGGCAGGTGCCTGAGGCACATGGTCTGGCTGGGCCTTGTGATTCGACTCGTAGGTGGACGTTGCCGCTAGGGTAACATTCCTTATACTGCGTCTGGCAGTTGTTCGTATCCTCGCACACTAGGGGAGCGAACAGAGGTAGGAGCTTTGTGCGGCTTACGCTGCTGTTCGTCTCTTTTGCACCACTAGAAGAGTGGACCTAGGCAGGTGCCATATCTAGTGGTTCGTATCCTCGCACACTAGTGGAGCGAACGCAGGTAGGAGCTTTGTGCGGCTTATGCTGCTGTTCGTCTCTTTTGCACCACTAGAAGAGCGGACCTAGGTAGGTGCCATTTCGCACACATTGCCTTTGTATCTGTGATTATTAACAGAGATCATTCTACACACCCTCCAAGTAAGGGAGGAATTGCTTTACTTACTTATTATATCCTTCTGTGAGTTAACGGAGGTATTGCACTCTGCCATAGTCTGCAGCAAAGTCTTTGCACGGTGGACCCTGACTGTCTGATACTCCTTTTAGGTTATTATCAGACAGCCCCCCGTAACAGCTACCCTCTGGAGGGGAAGGACAGATCCCGCTCGGGTACCGTGTGCTGGACTGTGGGTCAAGGGGTGCTGCCTGGGTTTTAGGGGCAGCATCAGGGCCAGGTTGCTTGGGTGGGAGAGAGTGGAAACCGTAACCGTAAACCGTTTGAAACGTTTAAGAAATGTGCCTCCCGTTGTGGGATGATGTTATGATTTATATGTTACCGTTTACCATTTTATGCTTTTACAGAAAAATAAAACCGGTGTTGGACGGGCAGCCCGCGGACGGTCTGCATTTTGCTAAGGGGGAATGTGACGCCCTGGGCAAGCCAGGGGTCACAGGTCATTACACCACCACACCCTACACCCCAGTTAGGAACACACAGCTAACCACAAAATCCTTGTTGCCTTCCTCCAGAGGCTGATGTTCACACCAGGGGTGGGCCAGGCGGTTGGCTCCGCCCACCGAGGAGTTCACAGCTCTGGAGGTGGGAAGAACCAGGCAGATTAGCTCAGGGAGAGCTTGAGTGAGGAGTATACAAGTAGTGAAGTAAAGTGGTGAAGGAGGAGTAAGAGAAGCTGAAGGAAGGCGAAAGGTGACAGAAAAAAAGCCTGAAGTGAGTCCAGCTGTGTGCAGGACAGGGTCAGCAAGGTCAGCAGACGACGGTGACTGTCTGGAGAGGTGACTGTTCGGGAGTTCCTGGAAGGACCGCGGACGGGTGGTGACCCGGCGGTCTGGAGCAGCGTGCAAAGGAAAGTAAGCACCAGGGCAGGGGCCTCTCGGACCCCGGCAAGGCTAGGAGTCGCCAAATTTGCCGAATCCGTCAGTGAAGGGGACGTAGATCCCCCAACAACCAAGTCCCGATTGAAGGCAACAGCTCAACCATTACAGTAGAGACACCGCCACCGCCAGGGCACCAGTTTCTAAGGGCCAGCGCCTGCGGGCAAAGAGTAGAGCTCCTCCGGTCCAGCTTGAAGCCGGGGAGCGGGTTACCAGTGGGGACCCATCGAAACCAACACACGAACATTAGGTGCAGGACAAAGGGACATCACCGTTACCTACTGGGGACCGCAAGTGCAGCCGTCCGTGGGAACCGTCTTTCCAGCCGTGTGGTTTACCGTAAAACTGTGTCAACGTCTCAGGCTGAGTGAGTACCACAGTGCCGCAAGGCACAGCGCTGCCCCCGCGTCCCCGCTCCCACCAGGCCCTGCATCTAACCCCATCACCGGGCCCCGGGATCACCAACCCCTACCCATGGAGGGGCAACACAACAACTCGCTGCTATACATCATCACTCCCGGGATCCCCATACCAAGCAGCGGTGGTGAAATCACCACAACCGTGGGTGGCGTCACGGACAATATCCCAACACCCAAATCCCCTTTCACTCACGGGCGAGGAGCGCCGCTCGAGAACCCCCGGGATCCAGCCCACCGCTCGAGCCACCACTGAGCAGTAGCCGCCGGACCCGAGCAGAGGGGTGAGCGCAGTGCTGACACCCTCCTCCCCGCCCGCGATAAATGCGACTATCAAATTCATCACTATACTGTGAGCGGAAGTTATAAGTATGCCCCAAGATTTTGATTGACAGCTTATACTGCACAGATGCACTGCAGATCAAGCTGTAGATCAACATATTGGGTGTGTCTACAGCCGCTGCTCACAGTACAATGAGTGGTACAGTGACTCAATGGCTGAAAGCCAGTGGCTCCTGGAAAAAAATAAGTTCATTTTTTCCCAGCAGAGGCACTTCCACTAAGGCAGCCGGGCAGCTTTATAACACTATTTTCCTGCAGAATGACCCTATATGTTTAAACGAATACCATTTTGACAGGATCTCTGTAAATAAGACGTCTGCTGCAGACTTGCTACAGTGATGAAATCCTGGAAATGAAATACGTATATAGCCAATCAGGGCTACACGTTTATTCTTCCATGGCACTGAATGAACTACAGTATCCTCCTGCACGCTGCATTGATAAACTTTCTTTTTCAGATAACTGCTTGACTCCTTTCTGCCATTCATTGTTGCTTTGGTCATTTCAATGGTGCTTCTGCAGCAGAAATAAGGGACATAAAGTAATTGACTCAGTCTCCCTGTCAGGTTGAGGGACAGCTATTCTGGCCAATCCAAGCATTTGGACAGGACAATCATAGGCATTGGTCAGTGGACCAATCAGAGAATGGATTGAGCTGCCAATTCTATTTACTACTCTGTTTGCTGTGCCAATTGCCAGTTACTCAGTTCTTCTTCTGTTCTTTTTGGACAGTTTGCTACTGTTTTTAGTGGGCTGTTTGACAAGTCTTTTTCATTAACGGTGGCATAACTTTAGTGGAAGCATAATATGTTGTTGGATTGAGCGACGTGTGGCCTAAAATTTGCCTTTAGCCCATATTATTAGACCAATGCTAAAAAAAACCCATGACAGTTGAGGGATATGGCTGATATTTTGCATTGGGGTAAACAAGTTTTAAGTTACGCCATTTCCTAGATTCCCACTTGGATTAAACTTTGGCCTTTTTGACACTTTTTTCTAGATGCAGTACTGTGCTTGTATTCACTACACTGATGAGCAAAAGGATAACAATTTTTTGAATTTTTGACATTCAAGCTTCAAACTGTTCTCACATTCCCTAATAGTTCAATGTGTTATTAGGATGAAGTGAAAGGTCACTGGTTCGAATCGAGGAGCAACCATGAAGACGATTTCCCAAAAGAGAAACACCATTATCCCGCTTATTGAAAGCCATCTCTCAGCAAAGAAAATTGCCAAACTGCATCATGTGATTATCATAACAGTTTGAAGAATACGAAATGAAGTCTGTCCATACATTCAAAATTCAAGAGGTGGTAGTCCAGGCAAAGCATCGGAGTTAACAAGTTGTTTCTTCACAAGGTCCATCAGTTCTGGTGTACTTCATAATAGTGAGATAAAAAATAATTTTAAATTTCAGCCTACCGTCATATCCATAGTACTCCTCAGTTCCTGATGAACAGAAAAAAAACAGGTCTAGTTGTGGAGTTTTCCTTCCTCAAAATGAAAGTTATATTATGTCTCTCACACTAGTCCAGGTTACCTATGAGTAAAGGCCCCATCACACGCAGTGATATCGCTAGTGAGCGTACCCGCCTCCATCGTTTGTGCGTCACGGGCAAATCGCTGCCCGTGGCGCACAATATCGTTTCGGAGCCGTCACATGGACTTAGCTGCCTAGCGACGTCGATGTGGCCGGCGAACCGCCTCCTTTCTAAGGGGGCAGTTCGCACGGCGTCACAGCGGCGTTACTAAGCGGCCGCCCAATAGAAGCGGAGGGGCGGAGATGAGCGGCCATAACATTCCACCCACCTCCTTCCTTCCTCACTGCCGGCGGACGCAGGTAAGCTGTTGTTCGTCGTTCCCGGGGTGTCACACGTAGCGATGTGGGCTGCCGCAGGAACGACGAACAACCTGCGTCCTCAACAATCAACGATTTTTTGAAAATGAACGACGTGTCAACGATGGACGATTTGGTGAGTATTTTCCATCGTCAACAGTCGCTCGTTGGTGTCACACGCAACGACATCGCTAACGATGCCGGATGTGCGTCACGGAATCTGTAACCCCGGCGACATATCGTTAGATATGTCGATGCATGTGATGGGGCCTTAAGGATCAAATTTGTTAGATCTGAAACATGTCAGGTTTCCTAGAATTTTAATATATCTGTGTATGGATTTTAATATGGGATCCAATAAAGCTTCAATTTTAATTTATAATGAAGCCTTTTTTCCCAGGTGCTGGATTAATATCTTATGGTGTCTGATAATAGTGAGATCACAGATGTCCATGAAAACACTGTGCAACAGATGACTCCGCCCACCTGGTGTGCCTGTCTAGCACTGAGAGAGGCAATCAGGGCTTGATTGACGGATGTTATCTTCCTAGTGTGGGGAGGGGGGGGTGTGGTGTGTGTAATGACCTGTGACCCCTGGGCTCCAGGGCGTCACACAGACATTACAGTAGTCAGGAATGGTAGCCCGAAAAAAAGGTGAAGAAGCCTAAATTTCAATATCATCATAAGAAGCATTGGCTTGAGCTTGCTAAAAAAGTGTAGAAGATAGGAAGTGGGTGATTTGGAGAGATGAAATGAATGTCAATATACTAGGCGCTGATATGTGTAAATGAGTCTGGAAAAACAGGGAAATAAGGGCTAATAGATTGAGAAATTAAAGGAACTGTTAAGTTCAGAGGAAACCTAATGAAATGGGGTTGTTTCACAGCTAAAGGCGTTAGATACTTCACCAGGATCAATGCCATTCTCAATGGTGATCTATGTTTCCAGCTGGATAATGACCCAAAACATATTGACAAAGAAATGGTTCAATGACAATGAAGTAGAGGTGCTGGATTGGCCCCCACAGTGCTCCAACCTGAACCCAATCAAAGACTTGTGGGTAGAGTTAAAGAAAAACATGTATGTATACCCAAATGAGTCAACCAGTATGCACCAACATTGGGAGAATGCACAAAAGACCTGGGATCATGCTTGAATCTGCTATACAGCATGTCTAGAAGGTGGATTTACTAAATAATAAAAGTTTAAATTTAGATTTTTAGGAGCAAAACAGGAACAATGCTTTGACATGACAAGAATCTGCATAACTAATCATATGCTAAAGAGTTGCAAGTCAAATTTATGTATGAGATAGCCAGCCAAGATGATTGTCTATAACACGAAGGTAGTCTCATGCTCAAAGCTGTAGTGGATGGTGTGATATGGAACCTGAAAGCCAAAAGTTCAAAACATTGTTACTCCTTTCCTCGTCAGTGTATACCAAGCTTTTTGGTTCTGATTTTGTCCCTGTCTAGCATTTTCTGGCTCTGATTCAACCCCATTTATTTATTCCTCAGTTTGTTCTACCAGGCAGCAACCACTGAGTATTGAGTCCATGCAGAAAAGTACAGATACCAATGAAGAGCTTAAAGTGCTATTCCCATCTCAACCATTTATGGAATATCCAAAGGACATAGGGCTCCATCACATTATCAGAATTCCCATACAATTGAAAGGGAATTTGGACTACCTCTTCTTTGACAGTGACACACATCAGAGTCTCGTTTAGATGCAGGTCTCGTTGGTATAACCCTCATCTACTATACATATAAAATGGGCATGCCAATAATGCATGAGATGGGTATATCCTTTAGCGATCACTCACGTGTGCGTGTAATATATAGCTCTGTTGTTGCTCCTGAAGTGTCTTGGGGTGAGATGTGAGTGACATGGGAGTGTCATTCCGTATGTCATGTGTGTGCTATTCAAGTGTATTTTTCCCCCTTGTCTAGTCTCTGTGTGCTATCCATCTGATATCCATGTGTCATCTATTTGTCATCCATGTGTCATTCATGTAATGTCCGTGTCAACTGTGTGATTGCCATGTGACATGCGTTTTTAACATTGAGTTTTACATACTGTCAAAAGCTAGATAGATGAATTGATAGATAGCTAGATAGACAGACAGATAGATAGACAGTGGTCACCCCACTATGTTGACTTAAATTATTTAATTAAAATAAAATAATAAAAAAGTGGGGTCCCTCCACAAATTGAATTGCCAGTCAAGGTGAGGTTTGGTATTCTCAGGCTGGGGAGACCCATGGTTATTGAGCCCTCCCCAGCCTAAAAATAGCAGGCTGCAGCCACCCTAGAAGTGGTGTATCCATTAGATTCGCCAATCCTTGTGCTTCGCTTATCCAGTTGCCCTATTGTGGTAGGAAAAGGAGTAATATATGGAGTTGATGACAGCTGTGAATTGCCAGCTGGCATCAAGCCCTGGTATTAGTAATTTGTGGGTGTCTTTCAGAAACCCCCATTACTAATCCAGTATTTGTAAATGCAAAAAATACATAAAAAATATTTTATTTATAATAAAACCTCCAGACACAAGCCTTTATTAACCAAATTATATATATAAAATCCTTTCAGGTCCACCATAATCCATAGAAAGGTCTCACAACATTACTCCAAAGTGAGCCTGAAAGATATAAAAAGAAAGAAATATTAAAGAAAAAAGACAAGAGACACTCTCATTCACTAATATATTACCATTCAAAACCCTAATCTAGGTCTGCGCGTTTTTCTCGCACCTATTGGTGAGGCACACAGGCACTCACACCATGCTGTGATCAACTTTTGCAGAGGGAAAACTAGTAAATGTAAATGTGATCTGCTCTATTGTTTAACATTGGTGCAAGTGCAATGCTATTTTATACATAGCTGTGACCGAACCTTTAAAGGGTGTATGCCAGCGTGCTCCTAAAGGCCGCTTTACACGCTACGATATATCTAACAATACGTCGCCGGGGTCACGTCGTTAGTGACGCACATCCGGCCTCGTTTGACATATTGTAGCATGTAACACAAATGAGCGACTGTGAACAAGCAAAAATACTCACCTTATCGTTGCTTGTTGAGACGTCGCTCATTTTCAAAAAACGAACGTCCGGTTGTTCATTGTTCCCGAGGCAGCACACATCGCTCCGTGTGACACCCCGGGAACGATGAACTGCAGCTTACCTGCGTCCCGTCGGCAATGCGGAAGGAAAGAGGTGGGCGGGATGTTTACGTGTCCGCTGTGTGACGTCGCTATGACGCCGAACGTCCCTCCCCCTTCAGGAAGTGGATGTTCTCCACCCACAGCGAGGTCGTTCGGGAGGTAAGTACGTGTGACGGGGGTTACTCACTTTGTGCGACACGGGCAACAAATTGCCCGTGCTGCACAAACGATGGGGGCGGGTGCGATCGCAAATGCGATCGCACGACATATCGACACATGTAAAGCAGGCTTTAGATTACACCTGCAATTGTATGTATTGAAGGTACAATTATTTTTTTTATACTATTTGATTTTTTAAATCAATGTTGTTTTACTGAATTTGTGTATGTGTGTTTTTTCAAATTAGAAACTTTTTCTTAACAATAGTAAATTTACCCCTAAGTTTCCCAAATTTACTCTCCCCAAAAGGCCTATATTTATAAAAAGAATAATTAAAAAGCTTTAATAGTTTCACCAAAAAGTTTTTCTTTTAAGTATAATAAAACATAGAATCTCTAAGTTCTGCATTAAGTTTTGCAGTCATTCAGGAGGACTAGTCATTGTTTACTGCCAGAGAATAGAAATCTGTCATCTTCATATAATAGCCGTGAATAAGAGTAAGCCGAGAACTTAAAAATTCCGATTCAGAAAGCATATTGGAAAGTTATTGGAAAGTTTTCTTACTTTTTCTTATAAAGTAAACCGTTTATTCTTTATAAACATTTTTCTATGTCAATTACATCATAGCGTTTTTAGTTGTAATTTATGTTTTCTTACTTCCACAAACTGGTTATTCTTTCTTCTAATTTGTTTTGCTCTAAGTTGATTTTTATTTCTTTTTTTTTTAACACTACTCTCGTTGAGATTATTGTTTTCTAAATCCATTTTCTTTAGTTACTGTTAGATTATTTTATGTACCGTAATCCAATTAGTATATAAATGGTGTTTTCAAAATATATTTACTTTTTTATTTAAGGAAAACCTCTAGAAGGCCCCTTCGTCTTGTTCTGGAAGAAAAATGCAGTTCATTTCCCGGTAAAGCATTCCTAATATAATTTAGTCACTGGCAGGATTGCTGTATTGTGTGAGCCCAGGCATACAGGATGGAAGCCTATGAATCAGAGCCGGGTGTGGCTCCGTGCAGCTTATTCCAGTGTTAGTCTACGTTACCAAATTCCGGATCAGCTGAGTTTTTGATCCTGCACAATTTCTGCACCATCTCTGCACCTTAGTTTACTTGCTTTTTTCTTTTTTATTGCTTTTTTGTTTGAATTTTTGACACTGTGCTTTTATTGTGTTTTTGATGCTGTGTGTTTTGTTTCTGTTTGGTGTGTTCTTGTTTAAATAAAGCTGTTTATTTTTTATACTTCCTGCTATTGACATCATTAGGTGTGGATTACTTGCATTTTTGACATGTTTCTGCCACGTAAAGACACCAAAAGCGCATCTGCGTTTTTACCTGCTGAATTTCCATATCTAATGTAAGTGTATGGTGAAATTCTGCACAGAAGACTCAGCGTACCGCAATAGAAATTTACATACTGTGGCTCGGAAAAACTGAGGTTAGTTTACGCAGCGTTAAAAGGAAGCACAGTGGACAGGAGATTTCTATAAATTGCATTCACTTTGCTTGTATTGTAGTACATTTTTGACGCAGCAAAAATACACAGCATCCAAAACACAAGTATATCTCATTGTGAGCACTTGTACTTAAAGTTTATTTGCTGGTACTTTTTAGGCTATCAAACATGTAGACTGGGACAAAGGGCGGGCTGGTATAGGGGGCAGAGGTGCAAATGACCCCCAGGCCGCTCCTCCTGCAGCTGTGCAGGTTAATTACCGGGTTGCCTGAAGCTACTCCCCGACCTAGAGTCCAGTACCCTGCCATGCTTCCGGTCCCGGACCGGGGATTAGACTCGAGCTGCTGACAGTCTTCCAAGACCAGGTCTAGGCACCCAGCCTCAATCCCCTGCGACCAAGTCTCCGACTCCTCTGGGCCCAGACCATCGTCTGCAACCCAACCTCTTACTCCTCGGAAGCCACACACTCCCCTCTAGCTCCTCACTGCTCGAGAGCTACCACTCTTCTGTTCTACTTCCCTCCCACCAGTCTGCATGAATCCAAGGTGGGCGGCCCTATTCCAGCTCAGCAGCCCACTGGTGTGTCTGACAGGGCGTGGTGTGAGGTGTGGTTGGGATTTGGATGCGGATGGATGCAGTACTATAGGTTGGGAACCTAGAACCATGGGGGGTTGAGTCCTGCACTAAGAGGTAAAGAGCGTGCAGTACCCTGTGACATCTGATTCCTGACTAGTCCAGGGGCGTCATATTAACAGTCATAACCAGATTGCGGCTCATAAAGGAACCACAGTACTGGGTGGCATGATGGCTCAGTGGTTAACACTGCAGTCTTGCAGCGCTGAGGTTCTGGGTTCAAATGTCACCAAGGACAATATCTGCAAGTAGTTTGTATATTCTCCCCATGTTTGCGTGGGTTTCCCCTGGGTTCTCTGGTTTCCTTCCACACGCCAAAGACATACAGATAGGGACCTTAGATTGTGAGCCCCTATGGAGACAGTGTTGCCAATGTATGCCCTGTGGAATTAATAGCGCTATATAAGTGAATAAATATTATTATGATTACTTATTAGGCACAGGAAAAATTACAAATAATCATTCAGGTACCTTGTAGGTGACATCTTCTCTGATTAGAGTTTTTCCCCATGCGTTTTGTTTAGATTTAGCAAAGACACCATTATGATAATTCATGCAAGAGCTCGTCTTTGCAGATTTCCCTCTTCTCTGCCTTTAGCAGCACATACTGACACAGTGCCCTTAAAAATAAATGTATCATTATACTCCTCCATAAATAAAAATATCTCCCATATTTTGCCCCTGAATTAAAAAATTGCTGTTCTTCCTGCACAGAATATCCCCACCCACACCTCCTCTCCATAATTTTCCTCTCACACTGCCCCCTGTAAAATATGCCCCCTCACTGCCCCCCACACACTCTCCCTCTCCAAAATACACACACACACACACACACACACACACACACACACACACACAGTGACACCCACAGGCATCTCAAACACACAAGCGTACAGTGCCCCCACATGCAGCACACACACACACACACACCCACACACACACACACACACACACAAACAGTATCCCTCACAGGCAGCAAAAACACAAACATTAATCCCCAGAGGCAGCACACATACTGTAACCCACACAGGCAGAACACACACACACAGCCACACAAAGTAAACCCCACAAGCAACACACGCACACAGGCAGCACACATATATACAGTAACCCCTACAGGCAGCACACACACACAGTAACTAGTGATGAGTGAACCCGTGGATATTCTGGTTTTCTGAACCAACACGGACCCAAAAACAAATCGGGTTCGGCAGCCGAACTTGGCCCCAGACAACGATCATCATACAAGTTAATGGGTAACTGAAGTTCTGGGCTGAAAAAATGGTCATAGTAAAGGCTAGGGGGCTGCAAAAGGAAATTAATTGGGGGTAAGAACATGCCAATTGACTTAAGGTTCTGTGACGCCCTGGGCAAGCCAGGGGTCACAGGTCACAACACCACCACACCCTACACCCCAGTTAGGAACACCAAGGCTAACAAAAAATCCTTGTTGCCTTCCTCAAGGGGCTGATGTCCACACCAGGGGGTGGGCCAGGCGGTTGGCTCCGCCCACTGAGGAGTACACAGCCCTGGAGGCGGGAAAACCAGGCAGAACAGTTAGAGAACAGCTAGGGAAGTGAAGGAGTAAACAGTGAAGTGGTAGAGGAGGACAGAAAAAGTGAGAGTTAAGAAAGCCTGAAGTTGGTCCGGGTGTGTGCCCCGGACTGAGACAGCAAGGTCAGCAGACGGCGGTGACTGTCTGCAGGGGGACTGCTTGGAGGTTGCTGGAAGGACCGCGGACGGGTGGTGGCCCGGCGGTACCGGAGCGGTATACGAAGAGCAGTCAGCACCATTGGCAGGGGCCTTTCGGATCCCGGCAAGGCTAGGAGTCGCCGTGAATTTGCCAAATCCGTTAGTGAAGGGGACCTCTGGGTCTCCCAGCAACCAAGTCCCGATTGAAGGCAACAGTCCAACTGTTACAGAGAGACACCGCCACCGCCAGGGCACCAGTTTCTCAGGGCCAGCGCCTGCCGGCAAAGTAGGGCTCCTCTGGCCCACAGCCAAGCCGGGGAGCGGGTTACCGGTGGGAACCCATCGCAACCATCATCATCTTAGGTGCAGGAAAAGGGACCGTCACCGTCAACTACTGGGGAAAAGCAAGTGCAGCCGTCCGTGGGAACCGTCTTTCCAGCCGTGTGTTTTACCGAGAACTGTGTCATCGTCTCAGGCTGAGTGAGTACCACAGTGCCGCAAGGCACAGCGCTGCCCCTGCGTCCCTGCACCCCACCAAGCCCTGCATCACCCACCTCATCACTGGGCCCCGGGACAACTACCCCCTACCCACGGAGGGGAGAACCAACAACTTTGCTGCTCCCTATCATCAGTCCCCATACAGAGCAGCGGTGGTGTCAACAAATCACCACAACCGTGGGTTGTCACTGGGCCCCGGGACAACTACCCCCTACCCACGGAGGGGAGAACCAACAACTTTGCTGCTCCCTGTCATCAGATCCCCATACAGAGCAGCGGTGGTGTCAACAAATCACCACAACCGTGGGTGGCGTCACGGACCATAAACTATCCCAAAAACCAATCCCCTTTCACTCACGGGCGAGGAGCGCCGCTCAAGTCCCCGGGATCCGGCCCATCGCTCGAGCCACCGAGCAGCAGCAGCAGCAGGCCGCAGCAGCCGCAGCTGGACCCGAGCAGTGGGAGAGCGCGGCGTCCCCTCCTCCGCCCGCGACAACTTGGCGTCACGAACAGGATCTTACCGCTCTGCCGTTGGGTAGAGGTGCGCCTTGTTACCGCCGGAGGTATCCGACCGGAAAATTTCCGAAGTCGCCATCTTTGGCGCAAAAAGTTCCCGCTCGAGCGTATTCTCGAGTAGTAGAGGCGCGAAGGCCAAAACCCCGCCCCGATAGAGGAGGGGCCGAAAAAGAGGCTAAGGGGGACGGAATGGCGGCTAGCTGCATGTGAGCGCGGCTATAAAAGCAGGGACGCCAGGACCCTGCAGCCATCTTGTTCCTGGGAGAGGCCGCCAGCAACATGTTCATGCCGTCCCGCAGCACCGTAGCCCCCGCGCCTGGGACCGCGGCGTGGGTGGAGATCCGGACCGCGCAGCTCTACCAGAGGTTGCAGGTCAAGATGCAGCTCCTCATGGAGGAGTGGGAGACCGACATGGCGGACGTCATAGCGACCGTGCGGAGACGCGAGGAGGAAGCGGAGAAAGGGAGGGTGAGTGACCCACGTCCCGATGCCCTCGAAGGGCCGGTCATCACGGCTGCGGGACCCGGTCCAAACCCTCTCCCCCTGCTGCCTCCTTCGCCACCCGTTCCGGATGCCGTGACCCCGCCACTAGGCCCGCTACCACCGCAACCGGTAGCGATACCCAGCATGTCCGCCCAGGCGGACCGACCTGCAGCCGGAGCCCGTAGTCGACCGGAGGTGCTGCCCTGGAAAGCCCCGAAAATCGAACCGGAGGCGTCCCCCGAGAAGGTCCCCGAGCCGGAGCCGATAGCCCGCTCCGTGCCGAAGGCCCAACCGCAGAAAGCCCCTGTGCCCATCCCCCACACCTCGGCTGAGGTTGCGCCGGGTTGCCGATGCAAGGCAGCGTCTAAGGCCAAGTCACCGCGGGACCTGACGCCCAGAGTACCAGCAGTGGGCAATGTCCAACAGGTCTCACGGGGCCCGACCCGTGCGCCGGAGTTCGCAGCAGCGCCGTACTGGGACAGGGAGCCGGTACCGTTGGGCCCGGAGATTGAAGAGAGGGAAAGAAGGAAGGCGGAGTTGGTGGCCCGTGCAATCCGGGAAAAAGAGAGCCTCCGTCAGGCAACTTTCCGTGTCCGGGGCCCGCTGTACGAAGGGCAGGTGAGGCGGTTTGATGTCTGCCGGGGCTATGGGTTTATATATGAACCGGGCCTGGAAGCCGAAGTGTTTATAGCCCGGCGGGATGTGAATGCCCACCTGCCTGAGGAGCATCCCGGTCGTAACCTGATGCCGGGCGACATCGTGCCGTACACCCGGCACTGTGGGGAGAGGGGGTGGTTCGCGCTGGATGCTAAGTTAAGGGGCAGCCAGGAGTCCCGTGTGAGCGCCACGCCCCCTCCCTCAGGTGATGGCGAGGACTCTGAATAACGGCAGTGGAGCACCGTTGCACCGTCCCCGTTGGGACCACCAGTCTGAGTATGTTTACAAGTTGAAAAGGTTTTGCAAAAATGAGAATGATAACCGAAGATTACCTGATTGTCTACCGTGATTGGAAACCGGCCGTTGCCGGCACCGTTGTCCCCGTGGGGACCGCTTGAGAAGTTGTTTGCATAGAAACTTCTATGGACAAGCCCGTGAACTTGCAGGGCAACCACAAACGTTAAGTGGGTTGTAAATAAAAATCTGTTGTTGCAGCTAACCGTAGCCGCCTCCGGAGAGGCAGGTTGGAGGGAGGGCCCGCAGTGGAGCAGGCTGGGGCCCAGCCACCACAGGAACCGGTGGCTACCCTCTGGAGGGGAAGGACAGATCCCGCTCGGGTAACTTGTGCAGGACTGGGGTCAAGGGGTGCTGCCTGGGTTTTAGGGGCAGCATCAGGGCCAGGTTACTTGGGTGGGAGAGAGCGGCAGCCGCAACCGTTTTAATGTTACCGTTTGCAACGTTTAAGTACCGAACCTCCCGATGTGGGATGATGTCATAAGTTGTATTATGTTTACCTTTTTATATATTTTTCAGAAAATAAAACCGGTGTTGGACGGGCAGCCCGCGGACAGTCTTCATTTTGCTAAGGGGGAATGTGATGCCCTGGGCAAGCCAGGGGACACAGGTCACAACACCACCACACCCTACACCCCAGTTAGGAACACCAAGGCTAACCAAAAATCCTTGTTGCCTTCCTCCAGGGGCTGATGTCCACACCAGGGGGTGGGCCAGGCGGTTGGCTCCGCCCACCGAGGAGTACACAGCCCTGGAGGCGGGAAAACCAGGCAGAACAGTTAGAGAACAGCTAGGGAAGTGAAGGAGTAAACAGTGAAGTGGTAGAGGAGGACAGAAAAAGTGAGAGTTAAGAAAGCCTGAAGCTGGTCCGGGTGTGTGCCCCGGACTGAGACAGCAAGGTCAGCAGACGGCGGTGACTGTCTGCAGGGGGACTGCTTGGAGGTTGCTGGAAGGACCGCGGACTGGTGGTGGCCTGGCGGTACCGGAGCGGTATACGAAGAGCAGTCAGCACCGTTGGCAGGGGCCTTTCGGATCCCGGCAAGGCTAGGAGTCGCCGTGAATTTGCCAAATCCGTTAGTGAAGGGGACCTCTGGGTCTCCCAGCAACCAAGTCCCGATTGAAGGCAACAGTCCAACCGTTACAGAGAGACACCGCCACCGCCAGGGCACCAGTTTCTCAGGGCCAGCGCCTGCGGGCAAAGTAGGGCTCCTCCGGCCCACAGCCAAGCCGGAGAGCGGGTTACCGGTGGGAACCCATCGCAACCATCATCATCTTAGGTGCAGGAAAAGGGACCGTCACCGTCAACTACTGGGGAAAAGCAAGTGCAGCCGTCCGTGGGAACCGTCTTTCCAGCCGTGTGTTTTACCGAGAACTGTGTCATCGTCTCAGGCTGAGTGAGTACCACAGTGCCGCAAGGCACAGCGCTGCCCCCGCGTCCCTGCACCCCACCAAGCCCTGCATCACCCACCTCATCACTGGGCCCCGGGATAACTACCCCCTACCCACGGAGGGGAGAACCAACAACTTTACTGCTCCCTGTCATCAGTCCCCGGGATCCCCATACAGAGCAGCGGTGGTGTCAACAAATCACCACAACCGTGGGTGGCGTCACGGACCATAAACTATCCCAAAAACCAATCCCCTTTCACTCACGGGCGAGGAGCGCCGCTCGAGTCCCCGGGATCCGGCCCATCGCTCGAGCCACCGAGCAGCAGCAGCAGCAGGCCGCATCAGCCGCAGCGGCAGCCGGACCCGAGCAGTGGGAGAGCGCGGCGTCCCCTCCTCCGCCCGCGACAGTTCCATGTTATAACTATATGCAAATACCTGTTATCTCCGTTATAATGAAGCGTCAACTGTAAAATACAGGAGACACCTGCAAATCTGCTGTGTCCACACCATAACTGGGATGTCAAATTTCAGTACTTTGCATTAAAGGGGTTCTTTTGTGAAAACAAGTTATTATCAATCATTGAGATCCACAGGATCAGTGATAGCTTATTAATTGGTGGAATCAGACTATAGGAAGCGGCACCAAATGGAAGACTGTGGAACTTTAATACGTGACAGGGCACTTTTATTGCTAAAATACAGCGACAAGTCAGATCTCTGACCACAGCTCCATTCATCCTCTTTGGAGCTGCCAGAAAAAGCGAAGTACAGCGAGCGCAGACACTGACAGAATGAATGGATCAGGGGTCGAGCCGTAAATGAGCTCCAGTCTAATGGGGATAAAAGTTCCCAATGCTGACGATCGGTGCAGACCCAGCAGTAGGACCCTCACCAATCAATATGCCATCACTTAAAATAAGGAGAAGCAATTACTTGTTTTCACTTGAGAATCCCTAGAAGTGCATCTCTGCTGATATATAATAGCCATAAGATGCAGGGAAAACAGCCCAGAGTCCAGGCGCTCACACTCTACACCCCTATAAGTAAGGGAGGCCTGGGATACCCCTCAGTGGTCCGCTACTACAGAGCCGCATTATTCGAGCAGCTACGATTCATGTGGAACAATGATGATGACCGGCACTGGATAACCATTGAGAAATATCTGATTGGAGCCACTAGTGTCTCAGCCTTTTTCCATGCACACCACACTATAATCCCTGGTAGGAATTTTAACATATCCCCAACCATAGACGCAATCCTGGAGCTATGGAAGATGTTAACTAATAAATTAGGCCTTATACAAATCGCACTCCTTAAGGCCCCCATAGAGACACTGGAGCATTGTATCCCTGACCTAAAGCTTAAAAACTGGAAACTATGCCAAATCCCATCTATTGGGAATCTGTATGATGGGGAGAAATTAATCACCTTCTCATCATTGCGAGATAGATACAATATACCACAAAGGGACTTCTACAAATATCTGCAGATTCGACATTTCCTATATGGAAGGAAGGAGCAGATGACTGCACCGCCATCTAAGCTGTACTCTATGTTACTGAACCCCACCTCACAGATGAAAGCATTGTCTATAAGCTATGATTGTATGCTAGAGAATACCCTGCCCTCGCTAACCACATACCTACAAAAATGGGAAAGAGACTTAAACTGTACCTTCACACCGGATCAATGGCGAGCATTCTTCTTAATTATTGGAAGCCAATCTAAATGCACTAACCACATAGAAAACGCAAGGAAACTATTATATAGGTGGTATCTCACCCCCCATAGACTATCTAAGATGTTCCGCAATTCCCCGGACACGTGCTGGAGATGTGGAGACCCCAGCGCAGACATCTTACACATAGTGGAAATGTAGTAATGTCAGACGTCTGTGGGAAGCAATAAATCATTTAATATTTCAGATTTATGGTGTACGAATGACGCTATCCGCACAGCAGGCGCTGCTCGCCATCGATCTGGACTCACCAGATCCGCACAGTGATTGTACATATCATTGTGGCAACAAGACTCAAAATCGCAAGTTACTGGAAAAACCCCCAATGCCCCGCATTAACCGAAGTCATCTCACTGATCAATGAGAACTGCCTATCAGAGAAGATACTCGCTTCATCTAACAATAACATAGCGCTATTCTATAAGAAATGGAACAACTGGTTATCTTTCCGATTAAATACTGTTATCAAATAAATCTACAGATGTATATATGGAGAATGTGACCCGGAAATTGATGTGATATCACCATTCCCCATCCCCTTCTCCCCCTCCCCCCCTCCCTTGTTTAATACCCACATTATTGTGATTTTTGTTGATAATGTGATGACAATATGATGTATGATGTAACATCTGACATTAATTACTAATAAAAAGTTATGGTTAAAAAAAAAAAAAAAAAAATAGCCATAGGACAAGGAGAGGTTAAACTTCCAAGTGTTTAATCTCAAATGGAAAAAAATAATCTTCCCCTAATTAATGTCAGAGAGAACAAATGACCGCCATACATAACACAATCCTCTATACCAAGGCCAATAATACACATATAAATACCGCCACACCGTGACCAGACCACATATTATCGCCAGACCACAAATTATCACCACATAATGGCATTGACAGCTTATATTGGACGGTGTGCCTATACAAGCCTGTGGATGCATGCAAAACATCAGACTGCACTGGTGTCACCTAAGTGTAGGCCGATGTACACCGAGACAGACAAAGGAGAATATTGAGAAGTTAATCTCTCCATCTTCTCCGCACCTGTGCTCTGTTTCACACATGCAGGCAATACTTGGAATGGCTGTGAAGATTACGGAACTACCCACAACCTAAAAGCTTGCAGATTGGCTGCTCTGCAACCTTTCAACAAACTTTGTTCAGGTGACAAACCCTAACATGAATCGGACATACAGTTTAAAGTCTGTTTGGGGCTCAGCAGTGGACACAAGATGTCTGGTACATACCTCGAACTTTACAATTCAGGTTTGTTTATTCCTAACAGTAACCCCCACAGGCAGCACATACACATACAGTAACCCCCATAGGAAGCACACACACAATACTCTATCACAGGCAAAACTGTGCTCCATTTCACAATTGTTCCTCCATTATGTTCCCTCATAGTAACATTTACCCCCTCCCTCCCATCCAAACAAGGTATATAATCTCCGGCTCCATGATGGAACGTTTACTTTTGCTTGCACCTTCTCCGCTGCCTCTGTGCTTCAGCGGCAGCAGCAGTGTGATGAGGTCACAGAGTACTGAAGGCATCACTCTGCTGCATGTATAGGTTGGGTATGACTGGAGCTCTTCAACTCCTTTGCACCAAATCCATTGAGGTAATGCTCGTGTACTCGTGTCTGAAAGACGCAAATACATTTGAACATAGAACAAAGGAGCAGCGTCTGCCAGACAGGTTCTCTGGCTGCAGAAAAACCTTTGGCAAGCTGCACGCACCCCGTAGGCCGTATGCTGTGCAGGCCTGCTTTAGAAGCCATTTGCCTGCAGAAAAACCCTATATCTGCAGATAATAGCATTTCCAGAGCTGACAAGTTTAAAGAGATGTATAGTACACTTGTAGGATTTCACGCTGCTTCCTAACATTTTGTAATGTACTATCAGTCGGGATGAGCGAACCTGAACTGTAAAATTCGGGGTTCATACCAGATACCTAGATTCCAGGACTTGAACGCCAACACAGACTTTTCACAGAAGTCCGTGTCTCAGTTTGGAGTTCTGGTGCTGTTCGCTACTGAATTAAGCTTGTTGAAAGGCTGTGGCGCAGCCAATCAACAAGCTTCTCAACATGGGAAAGATGACTGTACACTGCTGTGAACAAAAAAAAATGTGTGGTCTCCCCTATTTTTGATAACTAGCACAGGTAAAGCAGATAGCCAATGCTACGAGAGGGGGACTGCTAGGGCAGATGGTGACGCAGCTTGGTTAATATAGCTCTCCACAGGTGGAACTGGGCACCTGGGCTGTTGGGGGTAGTAGTCTTTGTAATTGATGGAGGGACTTAATGTTGGGGTGCAGGACTGAGGACCCTGATAATAACTGGACAACACAAGGGCCGTAGTTTCCTTTACCTTTTACTTTGTAGGTGATAGTACAGGCTCGGGAGACTGGTCCAGCAGGTAACAGAGGACCGGTCAGCCTGGAAGCAATGGAGGGAATTCACCTAGCCAGGTGGGTTATAGGCCTTCCTTTTAGCACTCTAATGTGCGGGTCCCTGCAGCTTGGAGCTACACTGCGACCCTCTTCCTCGTGGTGGTAGTCGTTCTTAACCGTTTGAGCCTTTCACGGGTACCGCTCCTTCTGTCGCGGTTACGGGCTCTACTTTGCTGCTTTACCTTTGGGTGTTCTGTGGGGCCAGGAGATTTGCAATCTCCTGCCCTCCGGGTTTAACTGATGGGGTTTTAGCACCTACGCAGCCTAGGACCCCGGTATCCAGCTTCCTGCACTTGTTCTTGAGAGAACTATGTCGCAGCTCTCTTCCCAGAGACCGTCTTCACTCTTCTCCTGACTTGTTCTGATTAGTTTCACTTTCTGTGTATGTGTGTGTGCATAGGGAAGCTCCCCAGTCACTGGGTTTGCGAGCTCCCCCTTATGGTCTGGAGTAGGAAGTGTTGAGTGCTGGTGTACTTAGCTTGGGAGACCCCCTTGCTTCCAGGCATACAATCACCCCCTGTGAGGAGGGCAGTGTTACTATGACAACCGGTCCACTGCGGTGCCACATAAGAAGCTCGGTTCTGTTCCCATATCTATAGTAGCATGGTGGAGGGTATGTATTACAAAGGTGGTGTAAATCTGGATGCCCATTTTTGTACTTATAATACCATGATGCTTTTAAGTGTGTTCCATGAACAGGTTTTATGGATAGCTGAAAAGATGGGTGGGTCTTACTATCCACATACCTCTGCCCATGCGTTTGTCTGATCTGTGAAGATGGTGACTGTTTGTTTGCTTGCCACATGGGTAGTGTGGGGAAACTAGGATGTCTTCAGAGAGGAATCCTCTGGAGGAGAAGGGGGAATTGGCTTGTCCTGACCATGTATGTGTCTAGATGTTGTGATGCCTCTCGAAGGGGTTCTCTGAAGGAAGAGGAGGATTGCTTCATCTAGCCAGGGTCAGTGTATGGAGGTTTGTGAAACATCCGGAAGGTACCTCATGCATGTATACTAGCCTGGATCAGTGAGTGGAGGCTAACATAACTCCATTGGGATAGTTGAGTTGAGAAGTATATCTGAACCTATGCGGGCATACTGTGTATCATTGTTTTATGTCCTGTGAAGCTGAAGGAAGGCTGGTGTAATATTTCCAACAGTGTGTTTTATGTGCTGTTTTGTAAACTAATTGGACTATTAAATGAAAAGTGTTCCTGTTGCTACCTTGAGGAAGTAAGAACAGTGAGTTACTCATAATTGGTGGAGAATGCAGGCAGCGTTCCAGGAGAGACCTGTAGTGCACATGTAGTATTCAAATAAACTATTTTTTTTTCCTGTGTGTGGTTTTATTTTGGATTACTGGATTAGTTATGGGGGTACCTGATAAACACCTCTGCATTAATATCCTCTGAGCTTGATGTCAGCAGACATTACACAGCTCACATCAACCCCCCAAAAATATTTCCTCAATTGTTACTGCACCAGGGCAATTGGGAAGAGCCCAGCAAAGCAACAGAATTGGCCCATCTATTAGATGGGCCAAGTCTAAGGTGACTGTAGGCTGGTATTTTTAGGCTGGGAAGGGCCAAATAACTATGGACCTTCTCTTCTCAGCCTAATAATATCAGCCACCAGCTGTCTGATTTACCTTGATTGTCAAAAATGGGGGGTACACCAAGTCTTTTTTTTAATTATTTATTTATTTAGTTCCCAGCAGCAACCTGGGATTCAGAAGTGCATCCAGGTGTCTTCCTCATGCTGTTTCCATTCTATTTGAGTGCTGTTCCCAGCCCTCCTCAAGTTTCCTATTAAAGTCTATTATACTCATTACTCGAGTTGATTCCGTCCGGGTGTCTGACCTGCTCGATTCGAGTAATGAGCACTCAAGCATTTTAGAGCTCGCTCATCACTACTATTGACAAATTACATTTGATGACAGGTAAAGGCAAACTCTAGAACTGAATGAATGATCTGATCTATTCTGGACAGGCTCTTTGCTGTTAGAAGAAAACAATGAATGTCTCTATTAAGAGTATGGAAGTAGGGATCTTGAAAACACAAAAAGTATATAGTATTATTTTAAGAAACTTCTTTTATACAATGCAAATAATTGTTTGAGAGAATATGTAGGTGCCAATGAATATGCATAGAATCCAACGGATATAGGATGAGAAGAATATGTCATAGAATAGAATAGGCTTGTATGAAACAAAAAAGTCTATGGCTATGTGCACACTTTGAGGTTTTTTTCTGCGTTTTGGCTGCGTTTACAACTGCACTGTGTCATTGACAAAATGCATGCATTCTGATTCCCCAGCAAAGTCTAGGAGAATCATGCAAAATCTGTGCGCACTATGCTTTTTGAAACGCAGCGTTTTGATTGTCAAAAATTTGTCAAAAACCCATGCATTTGAAGAAGCAACATGTCAATTGTTTTTGCCATTTTGGCTGCGTTCTACACCCATTCAAATCAATGAGTTGTAGGAAATCGCTACCAAAATGTGAAGCAGTGCGCTTCCATTGCATTATTGTTGCGATCCGCATGTTTTTTAACATAACAAAGGCAGGTCTTTCGTCTTTCTCTCTCTGTTGGTCGGTCTGTCAGTCGCTCTCTATCTCTATGTCTCTATCTCTCTCTGTCCATGTCGGTCTCTGCCTCCCCCTCTCATACTCACTGATCCACGATCACTGGCGCGGCGCTGCCCAGCATACACACTGTGGCGGCTTCTTATCTTTTGAAAATGCCGGCCTCTCATTAATCCATTACGTATTCCCTGCTGCCCCCGCCCTCCGTCGCCTATGATTGGTTGCATTCAGACACGCCCCCCGCTGAGTGACAGCTGTCTCACTACAACCAATCATTGCCGCCGGTGGGCATGTCTATATTGAGCAGTAAAAAAAAATAAATAAATAATTGAAAAAAAAACGACGTGCGGTCCCCCCCAATTTGGATACTAGCCAGGGTAAAGCCACACGGCTGAAGGCTGGCATTCTCAGGATGGGGAGCTCCACGTTATGGGGAGCCCCCCAGACTAACAATATCAGCCAGCAACCGCCCGGAATTGCCGCACCCATTAGATGCGACAGTCCCGGGACTTTACCCGGCTCATCCCGAATTGCCCTGGTGCGGTGGCAAACGGGGTAATAAGGAGTTAATGGCAGCAGCCCATAGCTGCCACTAAGTCCTAGGTTAATCATGGCAGGCGTCTCCCCAAGATACCTTCCATGATTAACCTGTAAGTTAAAGAAAATAAACACATACATCCAAAAAATCCTTTATTTGGAATAAAAGACAAAAAAAACACCCTCTTTCACCACCCCTCAAAAACACCTCCAGGTCCGACGTAATCTGCGCAAGGTCCCACGACGTTTTCAGCTCTGCTACATCAGAAGCTGACAGGAGCGGCTGTAGAACACCACCGCTCCTGTCAGCTCCATGCAGCAACTGAAGTGAGTAGCGCGATCAGCTGTGCTGTCACTGTGGTTACTCGCGGCCACCGCTCTCAGGTGGAGGACTGCAGCTGTGGCCGCGAGTAACCTGAGTGAAAGCACAGCTGATCGCGCGGCTCACTGCAGTCACTGAGGGGATTTGCGATCACAGGTGAGTCCTTCACGTGTGACCGCAAATCAATTATTACTGTGCGTGTGCCGCGGATTGATTTGCGGTCACACGTGAAGGACTCACCTGTGATCACAAATCCCCTGAGTCACTGCAGTGAGCTGGGCGATCAGCTGTGCTTTCACTCAGGTTACTCGCGGCCACAGCTGCAGTCATCCACCTGAGAGCGGTGGCTGCGAGTAACCACAGTGACAGCACAGCTGATTGCGCTACTCACTTCAGTTGCTGCATGGAGCTGACAGGAGTGGCGGTGTTCTACTGCTGCTCCTGTCAGCTTCCGATGTAGCCGCGCAATCACAATGAAGTCTGGTGAAGTTCATCCGAGTTCATGCTGATTGCGCGGCTCTGTCTCGCAGCCAGCCATGCTCTTTTTGACAGTGCGGTCCCACTCGGCTCTGCTGCAAGTCTATGACGATGCTGTAGAGCCGAGTGGGACCGCACTGTCAAAAATGTGAGTTCTGGATGCTTTTCCCACTCTGTCTATGGCAGAGAAAGCATCCAGAACACATGAATTCTCCAGGGATGTGTTCACGTTGCGTTCTGTCGAATGCGTCTCAGAACGCAGCTTTTTCGGCTGCATTCTGAGACGCACAGGCAGTGACTTAGGCTGCTTTCACACTACGTTTTTTTAGCATGCGTCATGAACTTTTTTTACTGCAAAAGCGGATCCTGTTTTTGCAGAGAAAAACGCATGCAAACCCATGTGTTATTTTGCAGGATCCTGTCACTTGAAGTTTATAGGCGGGCATTGGAGTCATGTGATCGGGAGTGAGGGGAACTGAACGTGAGACAGGGAGCTGGCATCTGACAGCTGCGGAGGCTCGTAACCAATGTAAACATCGGGTAACTTGCTTGGATACCCGATATTTACCTTGGTTACGAGTGTCTGCGGCTGCTAGGAGCCGGGCTCCCTGCACACGTAACCAAGGTAAACATCGGGTATCCAAGCAAGTTACCCGATGTTTACCTTGGTTACGAGCCTCCGCAGCTCTCAGGCTGGGGAGAGAGGGAGGGTGAGAGAGAGACTGATCACACCAGGCTGGTTTCTGGGCATGCTCAGTAGAGCAAGCAGGATCCTGTCTATCAGCATGCCAGCGTTCACATACGTTTGCGTGCAGTATAGTCAGGATCCAGCAATTTGCAGTATTTGGACACAGCTCATAAACGATACAAGTAGTGTTTTTGAAAAAAGTTAAAAAACTGCAAGTCGCTGGATCCTCACTATAACGCACACAAACACAGGTGAACGCATGTTGACGCAAGTCCATTGCAAATGCATTGAAATGAAAATGCATTTGCACTGGATCCGTTTTGCGTTAAAAAAACGTTCAGTTAAAAAAAAAAGGTTTTCGTACCGTGTTAGCCAGTTGAAAAATTATTGATTGCTCTCAGTGAGAGAAACAAAATTAAAATTTTGTAGTTGTGATACCTTTTAGTTAGCCATTAAAAGGTATCACAACTACAAAATTTTTATTTTGTTTCTCTCACTGAGAGCAATCAATAAAAAAACGTTAAGGTCGCATGTTAAAAAAACGTAGTGTTGAAAGCAGCCTTACACGCTGTGGAATTGAACGCAAAGTGCGCACATAGCCTAAAAAACACATTATTTCTTGAAGCAAAAAATAAGCACACTATGCAGTCCCAGCCTCCAGCAGTAACTCTCCTGCCAGATATTACTTGGACCGCACTAGGAGCCTGCTGCTTAATGTTATTACAGATGGAGCATTTTAATTCCAAAACACAACACATCCTGACCCCGAGTAGGATCTGCTAATATGGGGTGATCTTATTCACGTTCTTCACAATACCATATGTTAGGTTGCAGTATTTTGTTCACAAATAATATATAACCCTCTTTTATTATTGCCCACCTTGGTTTCATTAATATCAGATTATTGTGTACCAGTCATGTAACCAGCATCAGTGATATATGAAAACATTTGTTCACTTTTCAGCCATTTTTCTTAAGTGAGCTAACTATATCTTGCTTGCCAGCTCTAGAGTCGAAATGTCAAGAAATAAATGTTTTTTTCTAGACTAATTGTTTATTATTAAAATACTTTTTTACCGCTGATTTAAAAACAATGCTCAAAAATGACCACCCCTGCTCCTCTTCCAGAGCTGAATTCATATCCAATGCTTCCTCTTCCCACTGAATGAGACAATAATTGATTTTAGGGGACACATGCTCAATTTAAGGGCCCGTTACACGCTGCGATATCACTATCGATATCGCTAGCAAGGGTACCCGCCCCCGTCGGTTGTGCGACACGGGCAAATCGCTGCCCGTCGCGCACAACATCACTTACACCCATCACACAGACTTACCTTCCCTGCGACGCAAAAGCGTCGTAATCGTATCATCGGTGCAGCGTCGGCGTAATCCAAAATTACGCTGACGCGACAGTCCGATGTTGTTCCTCGCTCCTGTGGCAGCACACATCGCTGTGTGTGAAGCCGCAGGAGCGAGGAACATCTCCTACCAGCGTCACTGCGGCTTCCGTAGGATATGCGGAAGGAAGGAGGTGGGCGGGATGTTTACATCCTGCTCATCTCCGCCCCTCCGCTCCTATTGGCCGCCTGCCGTGTGACGTCGCAGTGACGCCGCACGACCCGCCCCCTTAACAAGGAGGCAGGTCGCCGGCCAGAGCGATGGTCGCAGGACAGGTAAGTCCATGTGAAGCTGCCGTAGCGATAATGTTCGCTACGGCAGCTATCACAAGGATATCGCTGCTGCGACGGGGGCGGGTACTATCACGCTCGGCATCGCAGCATCGGCCTGCGATGTCGCAGTGTGCAAAGTACCCCTTAGAATCAAGAAGTCAAGAGATTTTTTCAAGACTTATGCGGGCGTCACACGAGACGATCTGTTGTGCGATATGTCGTTGGGGTCACGGTTTTCGTGACGCATATCCGGCATTGCTTGCGACGTCGTCCCGTGTGACACCTATGAGCGTCTGTAAACGATCGCAAATCGGTTATGAATCGCGAATCGTGTACAGGTAGCTCATTTTTAAAAAATCGTTTATTCTACTTTGCGCTGGTTGTTCACCGTACCCGGGGTAGCACACATCACACTGTGTGACACCACGGGGACGATGAACACAGCTTACCTGCATCCCGCGGCTCCCGCCTGCTATGCGGAAGGGAGGAGGTGGGCGGGATGTTTACGTCCCGCTCATCTCCGCCCCTCCGCTTCTATTGGTCGGCCGCTGTGTGACGTTGCTGTGACGCCGAACGTCCCTCCCCCTTCAGGAAGAGGATGTTCACCGCCCACAGCGAGGTCGCACAGCAGATAAGTATGTGTGACGGCGGTTTAACGACTTTGTGCGCCACGGGCAACTAATTGCCCGTGAGGCACAAACGACGGGGGCAGGTACGATCGCTCGTGCAATCACACGATAGATCGTACCGTGTGAAGCCCGCATAATTGTTGAAAGGCTTTACTTCCACTTTTAAAAAAAATGCTCAAAAATTATCTTCCCTTCTACTTTTCCTCCAGTGTTTCTTCTACCCATCGATTGAGACAGTGATTGGCAATAGGGATTGCGTGCCATTCTGACTAAAGCAGGTAACGCAAAGATTGTAAAGGGACAACGCTGAAGGAGGAGCATCAGGAAATTAGTAAAGCAAGTGCAGATTATTTTAGATTTTTTAGCATTTTAGGCAGTTTTTTTCAAACGAAGAAAACACATTAAATTCATGAAAAAAAGTACTTATAATCTACCTTATTACTGAAAACTGAACAGATCCTTTGCTCCCGAGTTAATTCACATGATCTTCATTTAGATATTCACAGTGATATGCCTGATCATGTGCCATTCTCCACATCACTCAGGCCAGGACAATGACGGTTGGAGAGACCGCCAGCTTGATCACAAATCCAACTATGAGTTTTTTAACTGCAACAGCTATATTGTACGAAATTAGGCTCTGTTTGGGGAACTTGGAAGACAGGCTCTCTCAGGGGCCTTTTTTTTTTAAAAAAAAATGTTGTTCTGTGGGGGTACCCTTCCAATCTTGGCTGTGATAGTGAAATGTGAAAACGGGGTCAGCAGGGTGTAATGTAATGTGGTCTGTGGGGAAAATGTTTAAGTGCATGTCCTAATCCCACCGAGGATTAGTGCTCATTTGTCTGTCAGTGTTTGCTCTTACTACTACTCTACTTTGTCCACCTCCTCCTCATCCGGTCAGCGTAACACCTGCAGGACCAACCTCAGCTCAGCACAGCCAGAGAGAAATAACAGCAGGCTGTTTTGAGACTCAGCTGTTCGGGGTTGAAATTCCCCACCGAGCTGGAGCTGTGGACAGACTCTGTATGGGCCTTTTTTAAAATTGTTTCTCGACTGTGTGGGTCAACCAGGAATACAGATTACATAGGGTAAATTTGTTAAACTTGTTACTCTGTGGGGGAAGTCAGACAATCTTGACTGTGTGGGTGAACTAGGAATAAAGGCTCTGTAAGGGCCCTTTATTAAATTGTTGGTTTGTGGACTATCTCTGAAATCCAACTCTGTGGGGGTCACTGTTAAAAAGTTTAGTTTCTACATTTGCTTGCCATGTAACCATAATTTCTATGGTGAGAGAAGCCCTTTAAGTTATTTACCTATAAACATTTGTTTGCAGGGCAATTGTCCTGCTCTTAGCCCCATTTAGGTTCCTTTTACAGCCCCCTAGCCCTTACTACAACCATTTTACAGCCTCAAACTTGGACTCCACATTGACTTGTATGGGGTTCGTTCCTCGAGGTCAAATTCGCCTGCCAACCCTGATTTTTTTGGGTCCACGCTGGTTCAGCGAACTCGAATATCCATGGGTTCACTCATCACTACTCATCTCTAATCCTAATAGGTCATTTTGTGACTCATTCCCTTTAAACTCCAGAAATTTGCTGAGGTTTACAAAGAATTGCATTAGTTTCATAATCCTGTGGTAATAATGGAGTGCACTCCCCTATATAGTGAATATTACAATGGAGTAGACGGTATGAAACATCTGGTGATTAGCGACGTCCATCCACAGACAAATTAGAAGCCACACCTAATTCAATAGAAATCTGTGCTGAATATCTTCACTTTTAACCAGTGACGGTAAATGGTACTGATGACTCCATCGGCTCGTACTAGTCACAAGCATTTGCATACTGCACCGGACACAGAGCCTGCTGCTCAACAAAGATAGTAATTGTCCGGGTCAGTGGAAGGATTGTCCCCGACGGTTCATCAAAGTAGATAAAGAAGTCTTTAGCAGAGATGACAGGGACGCTTTTGTGCTCTTTATGCCTTCTTACAATGCACCAGTATTTCTTGTGTAATTCAGCACAGTCGTCTATAGTCAATAGCTTGAGTCAATGATTCATAGCGCTCGGATGTGGTTTCCTGAATCAACCCTTTAAATCACAGTGGCCATCTGCACTTAGACCATGGTCAAACACATAAATATTCAGAAGAAGAGCCAGTTTCCAAACACAGCCATTTATATGCTGCCTCTTACAGTAGAATACTGTGATTCTAAATAAAACCTTTGCCTATTCTCAAGAGGTATTCTAAGAAGTAGGAATAAGTCATATTATTACTGAACTCTGCACTTATTTATCAAGACAAATAACCTTTATAATGTTACTACCATGGAAAGTAATCTAGTGCATAGGGTCAAATGGAAAAGCAATTCTAAAATGAAAAATAAACAAACATAGTTTTACTACTGACCAACCCAACCACCCAAAATAAGAACATTTATTTTAATTATTAATTTTTTTTACTCACTTATATTGCGCCAATGACGCGCCCATGGGGTCTTGGGGATTACTCGTCACCGGGCCGGTGCAGGGTTTGGGATGTCACAGTGGCCAAGCCCGGCTCCTTGACCCCAGCGGTCTCAATAAAGATGAGGAGATGGGGTGTATTTACAGGGGAGAGTGTTTGTATTTGTGATACCACCTCTGGTATGCAGCTAATACTGCAGGAGGTATCCTTTGGGGGCAGATGGTAGCGCAGCTCGGTTAGTACAGCTTTCCACAGGCAGAGCTCAGGCCCCCGGGATGTTGGGTGTAGTGGTAGCCAATGGCGCCGAAGCGCGAGGACGACGGTGCCGGCAGAGATTGGATGACACAGAGGTTGCAGTCAAAGTTCTTTACTCACTGAGGTGTCACCGGCGCCTTTGGAATGCTGATGTTTCACCATGATGAGCTCCAGCTGATCCCAGATAGTTCGGAGATCGAGGCCGGTGTTTCCTTCTGTGTGTCCTTTCAATTGGTATTCCCTCCACCCCAATGCCTGGTTATTGGAATGGGTCATGGGTGCCTGTCGCACTCCCCGCGAGCCCTGGGATCCCCCTTCTTCCTAAAGAACCCAGGCCGAGCCTTCAGCTTCAAGCTACGGGTCCCTTGCTCTTCTGTGTCCTTTCCTGTTGTCTGCTGCTGCCTGGACCAAGGTCCAAGCTCAACTCCCTCTCCTGACAGACTGCCTGACTGACTGAAGTGTCTGAGTTCTGTCCCCTGACTCTCCCTGGTGGTGCTCCGCCTCCCAGGTTGCTGAACTAGTGGGCAGGAGGTCCCATATCTCATGATGGCCACTCCCAGCACCTACCCTAACCCAGTCATAGTGGGAGGGCAACTAAACTGAGTTTTGCATGGTTATGATGGTTACCGGTGACAACCTCATCCATATCGGGGATGAATACCGCACCCCAGCTGAGGTGCAGTACCCTGTGGCGCCGCAGGGGCGCCACACCAATAAATCCACAGCACTTCATAGACGTGATCATCACTGTCCCCATTGGGGCTCACAATCTAAATTCCCCATCAGTTTTGTCTTTAGAGTGTGAGAGGAAACCAGAGTATCAGAAGGAAACCAAGAGAACCAGTAAGAAACCAAGGGAACCAGGAGGAAAGGAGAACCAGAAGGAAACTGAGAGAACCAAGAGGTAACTGGCAGAACTAGGAGGAAACTAGGAGAACCAGGAGGAAACCAAGAGGAAACCAGGAGAACCAGGAGGAAACCGGGAGAACCAGGAGGAAACCGGGAGAACCAGGATGAAACAAAGAGAACCAGGCAGAAACTGGGAGAATTAGGAAGAAACTGGGAGAACCAGGAGGAAACCGGGAGAACCAATGGGAAAGCCACACAAGCATGGGGAGAACATACAAACGTCTTGCAGATGTTGTCTTTGGTATAGAAAAATAATCAATAAAGGAACATAAATGGCATATGTAAGATAGGTTCCATCCATTCAGCTGCTATGGGATCTATGAAAGGGCTCCACTGGTAGGTGGTGTAAATCCTTCATAAATTTGAAGAGATGGACTAGAGGCCACCACTGTGGAGAGTTCAATTATGGTACCCAAGACAAGGTGGTAGTAATAAGGGTACAGCTTTATTTCCAGACAGGAGATAAGCATTTATGAAAGTGCAATGGGGTAAGCAATCAAGTGACAGTCAAATTTACAGTACTTTGCTCTGCTTTTTGCAGGGCAAATCAAAATGCGCATGTGCAGGAGCACAATGGAAGCCTCTCTGTGAATGATGCCGGTCGCGTCATGCTCACGAGGCTGGGCAGGGGGACCTCCCAAAGAAGCTCACGCGAAACGTTCATAGGGGTCCTGGAGGTGCATCCCCTCGCTGATTAGAAGGTACTATCGGTTAGTGTCTCTCCATTGTGAGCTGCCTTGTGTGGAGCTAATGATGCAATTGCACTTTATGAGGGGTGAATACTGGTAACCTTGCACTATGTGCTGCTTTCAACTGTTGCTATTGCACATATGCACTTTTTTGTGGGCCAGACACCCCTCCGTATATTTAAACACTGAAGCTGCTACTTTGCATAGGCACTTTACACCCACCTCTCCATTATTTTACTGTCAGCATCTGGGTGCCTTCCATTTTTGTATCTTCACCAGCACTTGTGTCTTTATTATATATGTTTTGGTGTTTTATGATTGACTCATAAATAAAATTACATATTGGTTTGCACTAAGGTACTTTTTTGACTCTTTTCTTGCAACTATAGGTTTATACTGTATACTAGTTGGATCTCTACCAAATACTTTCATGTTATAGTCCTTGTGTGGGGTGAATTGTGGTCCACTACCAAGGTGGTAGTAACAAGAGTGCAGCTTTATTTCCAGACAAGAGATAAGCATTTATGAAAGTGAATTGGGGTAAGCAATGGGGTAACAGTCAAATTTACAGTACATTGCTCTTCCTTCAGCAGGGAATATGAAATTGCGCATGTGCAGGAGCACAATGGAGGCCTCGCTGTGAATGATGCCAGACACATAATGCTCACGAGGCTGGGCAGGAGGACAGTGATCACACAAGATGGAGGAGGCGCCGGACTGAGAGCAGCAACACCTATTGGACCAGACCGCCCCTAGGTCAGTATAATAAAAGTGTTGTTTTGCATTATACAAAGTGGTCTTGGCTCTTATATACAGTATTCTGGAATGCTCTATATAATAGCTCAACGGTGGTGGCTGCAGGTCATATGGGAAAAACCTGGTGACAGGTTCCCTTTAACACATTCATTCACATCAACACTATTTACATCATTGTCTTGTGTCGACGATTGACATTGCAGAACCAGGAAGTAGGGGAGGGGACTGACCAAGGGACTCATCAGCATTGACTTTGTAAGTTTTGGTCATCTTTGCAGTAGTTCCCTTTGAATACTTTGCTTTTCTCCCACATTTCATTCACATACCAATATGATTTTTATGAATTTGACTCTTTTGTATCTCATAGTCCTATAGGGGACAAGGGCTGACAGTGTGGCGCCCCTGAATATATCAGGGTGCCACAAATAACTGCATCCTTACCCAGGGTGCAGGGCCTACCCCCCATGGTTCCAGGTACAAAAGAAACCGGTGTTACTCCCATCTGCACTACAAAACCCAATCACCTCACATCAGTCACTGCCAGACACACCAGGGGTGTTGGACTAGCTGGAAAATTGGCCAGCCACTTGGGAACTGAGCAGAGTGTAAGAGGGAGACAGAGGAGAAGTAGGTTCCAGAGAGTGAGGAGCTGGGAGTGTGAGCTCCTGGGGAGCTAGGGAAACTGATTGGGTCAAAAGCAGTGATCCGGGTCCAGAGGAGTCGGGGACCGGTTGCAGGGAAGTTGGACAGGGGTGTGACGGACATATTTTTGGAGGGACTGTCGGCACCAGAAGGGCCCAACAGAACTGACCGGTACCGAGCACGACGGGGTAGAGAACCCTAGGTCAGGAGCCGATTCAACGTCCTGACAATTCACCTGAGAGGGAGAGCATCTTCAAGGACTTCCCTAGACGCTCAGAGATTGAGGGCATCAGCACAACGAGGGGGACAGGGTTTTTCCAGACACAGCAACCCACTGAAGTCCCAAGTGCCAGCCCTTAAGAGCACATAGTGAGCAGGGCCCCCAACAGCTTCAAGCCATTGGGACCATCAATGGACAACAAATTGTGCACGGAGGCAGGCTCCGAATCACTAAGTGACATTGGTGGGACCAGGTACTTGGATAGGCTCCCGGCAGCGGCAGCTGTACTCAGAGACTTTGGTTTACCGGTTTACCTACAGTGTGCGTGTCTCCTTTCTCCGTCTCATCCAACACCACGACTA
The DNA here is from genome assembly GCF_048569485.1 of Anomaloglossus baeobatrachus. NCBI lineage: Eukaryota > Metazoa > Chordata > Amphibia > Anura > Aromobatidae > Anomaloglossus > Anomaloglossus baeobatrachus. The sequence goes on from NC_134356.1 coordinate 73,647,884, forward strand.
CCTGCAGTGAGTACCCTGGTCCCTGTACCCTGTCCTCACAAATCTACCAACCCCCTGAGCCCGGGGCCTTCCCTACCTGTGGAGGGACTGACACCTTGCTGCTTTACACCATCTGCCCCTGTCCTCCCTCCAGCAGCGGTGGTACTCCCATTACCGCAACCCGCAGGTGGCGTCACAAACTTTTCCCGTGTAAATAACCCCTTTTACGGATCAGAGTGTCCGCCAAGCCAGGTCCGGACCCCTCGAGCCACGACGATCCCGGATCCGAGCAGCCCGATTAACACTGGGGCGGCACAACAACAGCAATGTGGAATTTTTAGAGCTCTAAATTGGTACATGAAAGTGGTGTTTCTGTTTGGTTCCAGCATTTGATCAGTCTCTTCATGCTCCAGTTGCTGGAACTAAAGGAAAGGTTGCGTCTAAGGGGTACTTTGCATGTTGTGACATCGCTAGCATCGGCTAGCGATGCCGAGCGCGATAGTACCCGCCCCCGTCGCACATGCGATATCTTGTGATAGCTGCTGTAGCGAACATTATCGCTACGGCAGCTTCACACGCACTTACCTGACCTGCGACATCGCTCTGGCCGGTGACCCGCCTCCTTCATAAGGGGGCGGGTCGTGCGGCGTCACAACGACGTCACACGGCAGGCGGCCAATAGAAGCGGAGGGGAGGAAATGAGCGGGACATAAATATCCCGCCCACCTCCTTCCTTCCGCATAGCCGGTAGAGGCAGGTAAGGAGATGTTCCTTGCTCCTGTGGCTTCACACACAGCGATGTGTGCTGCCGCAGGAACGAGGAACAACATCGTATCTCCTATTGGTGCGACATTATGAAAATGACCGACGCTACACAGATCACCAATTTTCAACGCTTTTGCGATCGTTTATCGGCGCATCTAGGCTTTACACGTTGCGACGTCATTACCGGTGCCGGATGTGCGTCACTTTCGATTTGACCCCGACGATATTGCAGTAGCAATGTCGCAGCGTGCAAAGTACCCCTAAGTTTAATGATTGCTGCTAAAGTGCATGTGCCTCTCCTGAAAAAACGAGAAGTATTGTTTATGATTGCTGTACTTGTCCCTATTATGTATACCCCTTTACCATATAAAGCGCCATGGAATAAATGGCGTAATAATAATAATAATAATAATAATAATAATAATAATAAAATAACCATAGTGAAAGGGCAGAATTTCTCAGTTCTTCCAGTACAAATCATGATATGAAAAAGCAAAAAACAATTATTGTCAACATTTAAAAATAAAATACATTTAACATAAAAACCTTTAGTAGGTCATTTTCTAATTATACATTTCCTCTAAAATTTAGAAACTGATAGAGTGGTGCCTTATCCTGGTCTACATAAATTGATTTCAGTGTCATCAAGGGGTCATTTTACGGTCAGTGAATGCCAGGAACATCCTGCACCAGTGAAATTTTGCTCTTTCCCTTATATGAAGCCAAGTCAAGATGGCATTCTGGAAAAAAAAAGACAATTCTAGAAAAATGCTAACTGGAATTATGTCCCCATTGTGTTGTTTGTGTGACGCCCTGGCACCGCCAGGTGGTCACACAGAATAGGCCCCCGCACAACACCTTCCCTCACAGGGTTAAACCTTGCCAACCAAATCCTAGTCACCCTCCCCAGGGTAGGAAAGGCACATCAGTAGGTGGGACCAGGTGGACGGAGAACGCCCACCTAGGGGTCTAGAGAACCCGGGGCGGGAAAAGAGTCAGTTAAGTTGAGTGGAGTTAAGTCAGTAGAGTGGAGTGGAGCAGGAGGAAAAAGTGCAGTCTAAGAGCAGAAGCGCCGGCGTTGGAGCCCCGGTGTATTGGCTAGGTGGCAGACGGTGGTCCATGTCTGACAGGAGATGGGAAGACGGCAGCCGGAGATCCGAGGTGGACCGGGGCAGGGTTGGAGCCCACCGATACCGACACCGGAGACCCCACCCGGAAACCATGCACAGGGGGGGTACTTGGACCCTGAAGCCAGGATCGGAACCAACGGCCTAGCTTATTAACCAATAGAGGGCAGGATTACAGGTCCTGTCCCAACCAAAGTCCCAAAAGCAGACAACCACCCACAGAGAGGGATAGGGCATCCGCCAGGGCCCGGTAGATCCCACGGGTCAGCGTCAGCGGGCACGGCTCCCAACAGAAGTACCGGGAGTGGACTCCCGTGTTCCACACCGGGAAGTCTACCATATCACAACACAGTGCAGAGGAAAGTGACACAGACCATCACCCCGGGTGAGGGACCGGAGTACACCAGGCCACGGCGGCCGGCCACCAGCACCTTGGTTAACCATTGGACTTGTCTGATTTATTTAATCGTGAGCAAACTGAGACTCCCTTGTCTGACCAGGGGCGCCGTCCCCTGCCATCACTGTCCCCTGCACTGAGCAACTGGCCCGGCGGCAACCATCCCTACCCACGGAGGGGTTCACAACCAGCTGCCATCCCATCGCCCCCGGGTGCCCCACAACAGCGACGGTGGTGCCACACTTCACCACACACCATGGGTGGCGTCACAGACTGACTACGGCAAATCCCGTACAAATTTGTCCCCTTTCATTTGGAGTGTCCGCGTGACCCCCGGGTCAGGAGAATCCCTCGAGCCACACTGCGGATCCGGATCCGAGCAGCTCGGCTGCTACTGACGTGGGGGCGGCACATTTGCTTAAAGAGGTTGGCCACTACTTTAACATTCATGGCTCATCCTTAGGTCATCAATGTCTAATTGGCTGGGATCCGACACCCTGCACCCCACCGATAAGCTGTTGTCGGTCCCAGCCGTGGTGGGAGGCAGCTGAAAATTCTCAGTTCCGGAGCTGCTTTGTCCACTGATAGTGGCCACTGTTGGGTACTGCACTTCCGCCTCTCATTCATATCAATAGGAGACGGATGTGCAGTATTCGGCTGCGGCCACTATCAAAAGGTGGGGCAGCTCCAGAATTGAGTCATTACAGCTGCCTGCTGCTGACACCGGCACTGAGAATAGCTGGATGGCAGGGGTGTAAGGTGTTTGACCCTGGCCAATCAGATATTGATGACCTACTGTACCGCCCCGCGGGCTCGGCTGCGACTGCCGAGCCGCTCGGATCCGTGCTTGTACTGCAGGGGGTGGCTCGAGCCTCTCACGGACCAGGGGGTCACGTCGCTCTGCAAGGGAGTTGGCGCTATACTCGGGGATTTGGGTGAGGAGTCCCACGGCCGGGGCTGTGGTGGTTTGGTTTGAGATTATAGTTCGTGACGCCACCCACAGATTGTGGTGATTGTAGACACCACCACTGCGGTGACGGTACGAGGGGCTCCCGGGAGTGGTGTAATGGCGCAGCTAGGTGTTGACCCCTCCGTGGGTAGGGGGTGTTGGTCCCGGGGCCCGGTAGGCGAGGGCCGGGGTGCAGGGTGAAGTATTGCGGGACAGTGCGGTGCGGTTCCTGATGGCACTGGTGTACTCACTCTGACACAAGACACTGGAGTCTCTGGTAAACCAAACGGAGTGATGAATGGGCCTGCAGCCGGCTTCAGCTTCTCACAGAATAGGTTGGTGGTTTCCGCCTTTCTCCTGCACCTCTGTATGTAAATCGTTGACTCCTATGGCTAGACACCGGTAGTCCGCTCCCCAACTTGTATATGCCGTAGGAGCCCGTTTGCCCGCAGACGCTGGCCCTTTGGGTCTCTATGCCTTGGCGATGGCTTTACCATGTATGGTTGGACTGTTGTCTTCTAACGGGACTTGTGTGGGATAGGTCCTTAAGTCCAGTCCGCAATCAGTTGATTCGACTCGGCCCTGTCGGTTCAGGGCTTTGTACTGGGTCTGAGTACCCTGCCTGGTGCTCCGGTATCCAGTTGGCTCCCCATTTCGGTTCCGGCGGGCCACTACCCTGTCCCGGTCCCTTACGGTTCCAGCGGTCGTCTTCCCGGTCTCCTGCAGGCGTCCACCACCGTCTGCCTCCTTACCAAGGGTGACTGGGCCCCGACCCAGCCACGTGGTCGTCTCTTATCAGGGCACAGACACAGGACTGCCCGTGAACTTGACTGCTCTCGACTTGTCCTTGAACTAGTGTGTTCTAGTCCCTGAACTTGACTTAACTGTTTTCCTGCCTCCAGGCCTGTGAACTCCTCGGTGGGCGGAGCCAACCACCTGGCTCCGCCCCCCCTGGTGTGGATATCAAACCTGGAGGGTGGTGACAAGGTTTTTAGTTTGACTGGTGTTACCTAATCGGGAGGGGGTGCGGTGTTGTGTGTAACTACCTGGGATGACCTGACTAGTCCGGGGTGTCACACTATCTTAAGGATAGGCCTTTAATGTTAAAGTAGTGGACAACCTCTTTAAGGAGTGTGTAAAAGTTGAGCAAAATGGAGAATCTCATCTAAAATTATCATACATGTGGTAAAATTTAAGAATGAAAGATGGTAGACTGTCATAAAGTGGTAAGAGCTCAGCCATGTTTACAATTTTTGCCCACTATTCCACGAAAGATCTTTGCTAAAAATTGAGCCAGCTTCTCTAAAAAATATCTAATTTTTAGACCCTGCAAACTTAGATTTAGTTTAATTCTTTACAATGTGCCAAATTGACCACATTGGTTGATGCTGTTTGATTCTTTTAGTGAATTTACTTTCTAGTTTAAACCACTTATCAGTTGATTTCATTTGTGCCAGAAATTTATGGCAAAATTTTGATGGTGTCCACATTTAGGCAAGGTTCAGATGTGCGTATACAAAATTGTCCTATCATTCAACAATAACAAAAAAAAATAATAAAAAAATAATTTTCATTCATATTGTCATCCAAATGCCATCCGCATGTCCGATTTTTACATATCTTTGCACTTTGTGTGTTGGTGCAAGCTATTGAAGTGACTTGCATTGGTCAATGTATCGTCTGAATGCTATCAGTTTTGGACAGGGGCAGCACACAGAGTTTATTCAGATGAGTGAATAATCGTACTAAGTTATACATTTTCCCCTGATGCCATGTCTCTTTCCCCATAAGGTGTAACAACACTCTAAATCACAGATTAAATATGGCATAAAGCAAGTTGGGCAATTTTTGTTTAACGTAAATTAGCTTTAAATGTGCCTTCTGGCACATTTAGCTTTATAACGATCCCAGAATCTTTCCAGAAACATCCCTCATCCTCCTGCCTGTTATCAGTAATTATGTACGGGCAGATTGAATGACTGTAATGGACAATATGGACTAAAATGTGTATGGCGTTGTCTGACTAAGGATTGTTCACTAGTCAAGCTTTCATTCAACAGTTTGTTTAACCATCTACAGTTATAACAAAGTGTAACGCCTGCCTGGATCCACAAACTCAGACGGGCTGTAATGGACAGGCTAGAGGGAAGCCACTCACCAAGCAGGACCCCTAGAACCCTGAAACCCTTTAACCCCTATACAGGGATTTGGTATTACACAGGGCCCAAGGTGATCACTACCTGTGGAGGGCTGCAGTCCGGAGAGTAGTCGTCAGGCAGGAATTGCAGAACAGGGACAGAATCGTCAGGCAAGGACGTAATCAGCAAACGAAGGAGAGGTCAAAATCCGGATCAGGCAGCGAGGTACATAAACGACAGGCAGAAGGGTAGTCAGAACACAAGCAAGGTCAGCGCACAGGAATCACTATACAAATAACACAGGAACCAGGAATAGAATTATCTCTGGCAGTGGTCACATGATAGGAGGGGGAATAAGAAGGGTGTGGTGTCTTCCCATTGGCTGCAGGTGAATGATGGCAACTTCAGGTGGAAGACACACGCCACCTACAGTCAGCCAGTGGTACTGCAGGTTCCAGGGAAACTCAGCATAGTGGATGAGCGACGCCTGTGCTCAGCAGAGCCACGGGCACCAACTCCTCTCCCATCACCAGCACTATCCATGGTGGGAACCCGGCGTCGCCTGGCGATCGGAGCAGAAGTCGCAGGAACGGACTCTGGTGGGGACATGACACAAAGGTTACCTTGACTAAAGGGTACTTTGCACGTTGCGACATCGCTACTGCGATATCGTCAGGGTCAAATCGGAAGTGACGCACATCCGGCGCCGGTAACGACGTCGTAATGTGTAAAGCCTGGGAGAGAAGATGAACGAGCGTGAAACAGTCAAAAATCGCTGATCTGTGTCACGTCATTCATTTTCATAATGTCGGTGCATCCGCAGGTACGATGTTGTTTGTCGTTCCTGCAGCTCCACACATCGCTGTGTGTGAAGCCGCAGGACCGACAAACATCTCCTTACCTGCGCTCGCCGTCCACTGGCTATGTGGAAGGGAGAAGGTGGGCGGGATGTTTACATCCCGCTCATCTCCGCCCCTCCGCTTCTATTGGCCGCCTGCCGTGTGACGTCACTGTGCAGCCGCATGACCCGCCCCCTTAGGAAGGAGGCGGGTCGCCGGCCAGAGCGACGTCGCAGGGCAGTTAAGTGGTGTGAAGCTGCCGTAGCGATAATGTTCGCTACGGCAGCTATCACAAGATATCGCATGTGCGACGGGGGCGGGGACTATCGCGCTCGGCATCGCTATCATCGGCTAGTGATGTCGTAACGTGCAAAGTACCCCTAAGAGTACCAAATGTGAGTCATGATAATCTTTGCTACATCTGTAGCTACTCCTTTCTAATATTTAAAGCCTCCTTAATTATGCTGTCTTCTGATCGGTGGAATCATACACTAATAGCGAAGTGACCCCATACCAATCACTAATAAGGATTGAGCATGTTCATCTCTTTCTCTCTCTCTCTGTCCTGTTAGCTGTCCAGGAAAAATTGTCTGGTTTCCCATTGACTTATATTATTCTCGGTACTAGAGTCGAGCCCCTATGAGCGTTCCACCTGCTTGATTCAAGAACCGAGCATGCGAACATTTTAGTGCCCGCTCATCACTTCCAAACATCTAGGATGTATCTTACAAACGTTACATTTTCCTTTCATGTTCGAGCAATTTTCTGTGGCTTCCATACTTCTTCCCTTGTGCTTTGATCACTACTCCTTCATGAATAGAGAATTATTAGGATCTGTTCAGTGTCTCTATTGTTAGATTTTTTTTTTGCATTCAGTATCATTGACTTCTGTTCTTCTTCTTGGTTAGAAACCTCTACAATAAGACTCTTTCCCGGAGCTAATTTGAGACATAATTACATACAAGTTTGGAGAGCTGGAGAAAGGAGGTTGGTTCACAAATCCACCCACGTGAGGTTGCTGCGGGCTTGGAACAGCAGCTTTCTTTCAGAGAATTTCACAAGTCTCCTGTTAACAGTTCACTTGTGATGAATGACATCAGCTCTTTCTGGATATTTCTATATTAATGTTCCAGTGAAGCCTCGAGCACAGGAAGTTCCTGCTGAGTCAATGATAGCAGTGAGCCAGAACACTGACCTAGTCATGGACAATGGCCACATCTCGGGGAAGGTCAAGTAGGTCAGGTTCCCCTCATATGACTGTAGAACAGAAACCCCCATTCTTATGTATCTGCCTGCAAGCACCAGAGGAATAGTAAGACGACAGACAATATCGAAGTTCTTCAGAATGTACTTCTCCTGCCAGTGCCCAGCATTCATCTTGGCATCTTACTTTTCTCATTTAAAGCACTCGCTAGCTGTTCTTTATTTCATTACCTTCCCACGCTCTTCACAAAGGGGCATGACACTAGCAGCCGGGCTACCGAATTTAGGCTAGATTCTTCATGGAAATAAGGAATGCTGGAGAGATTTTATAAGCCTATAATTTCACTTTGAACCTTTTAAAATGCAGCCAACATTTCTTCAGTATATAATCTCTTCAGAAAGCTTTAAAATGTGTTTTATTAGAGGTAACACAGTTCGAAAAGGGGAAAAAGGTCTGCCTGTAACATAAAACTTTTGTCATGAGACACATTTACCATAAATACAATTTTGGTCAAAAATGTTCATCAACATTCTAACAATGAATGTTCAATTGGTTTGAAGCTGAGTAGATAGGCTATATAATGGTATAGATTACAACTTGGATACCTAAAGTACTTTTTCTAGAAGAATATGTTTATCTTCCATAATGACGAGTGTGGGCTCTGGCTTGGATAGTCAGAATTACCCTCTTTACGACCAAGGACATACTTATACGTCCTAGGTCGTATCTGTCCCTTTAGGCTAAAAGCACACGCTGCAGATTTGGTGCAGACATTTTCTGCACCAGATCTGCACGTTGTGGCAAAAAAATGCGTCCAGGAAAAATGCTTGCGTTTCCCAGTGACTTCCATTATACTTGGTACTAGAGTCGAGCCCCTACGAGTGTCACACCTTCTCGATTCGAGTACTAAGCGTGGGAACATTTTTCTGCTGGCTCATCTGCTTGCTCATTTTACTGCTTGCTCTTTTTTACTGCTTGCTTGTGGTTTTGGTGCAGTTTTGATGCAGTTTTACTGTGATTTTGATGCTTTTTTTGAGCCATCAAGAAAGTCAATCAATTGAAGTCAATGGGTGAAAAAAAACGCTGCTAAACCTGACCAATAATTGAAATGCTGCAGATTTTTTCTGCACCAAAACCATATGGAAAAAAAAACACACCGTGTGCACAGCAACTCTAAAATCCCATGGACGTTGCTGGCTTCAGGAGAGGCATGCAGATTTTGATGTACATTAAAAAAAAACTGAGTCGAAAAGTGCATAAAAAAATACAGCATGTGCACAGGGCCTTAATGCAGGCTTGTGGGGCGAGTACATGCCGAGTAGAGCATGGAAGAGCTCAGCCTCTGAAATGAAGGTCACTGATGATGCCAGATTTCAGGGAGGGGTCAGAGGCTCCAGTAGTAACCGCAGCCTCTGCCCACTGATGATGACTCGTTTGAGCATGCAGTCAAGCACTGAGGGCTCTCAAACAAAGCGTCATCAAAGAAGTTGTATTAATACAGTAAGAAAAAAGGTGGCACTCACCTTTACATAATTATTTCATTAATAGAAAAACATGGATGCAGGGGGCAGCGTTGTAGACGACGGCCAATCGATAACCACCATTCGCCTCAACAGCTCTGGTGTGCGCGAAATGGCCATTGTCTACAATGCGGCTGACATTTTCTTTTCTAGCCCATTATACTGTATGTAGGCCCATTATAATGCATGGAAGGCTGTGTGGAGGTCACAATTGGTGATCATACTGTTTTGGGGCCACCATACTTTGCTGGGGTAGTTGAAGAGGATAGAGTAGAGTCAACATACTGTGCGTGGGGACGGTACTGTGAAAAAATTCACTGTGGGGTATCATACAGTGTATGAGGGGCACCTGTGTTGGCATCATACTTTCTGGGTGCAATGAAAGGGTAATCTAGGGGCATCCCTGGGGCGACACACCTTCTCTTTTGGCATCACAAACAGGCTTACCTGGAAGTACTGTCCCAGCATGGGTGCAGTACTCAGTGGTGCCTGACCAGGTCAGGGGCACCACATTGGCTGTGTAGGCTTCAAAGGAATGGCGCCCGGAGTCAGTGTGTGCGCAGATTGAGCTATCAGCTCAATGACAAGCTGAGATCTCATCTGCGCACGCGCCACCTCCGGGCGCCATTCTCCTTAAGTCCGCTGCTGGAAGATCAATGGGCTGGAGACGGCGTGTGCGCAGATGAGATCTTGAGCCGAGATCTCCATCTGTGCACGCACCGCCTCTGGCGCCATTACTTGAATCTCGCACCACCAGCATTTTCAGGATGCCTCTGCCTCACAGGCCGCCAGTGCACAAGCCACAGCACAGCTTGCCGCCGCACAGGCCCCAGCATAGCCCGCCGCCGCACAGTTCCCGGCATATACACCGTCGCACATGCCCCATCATAGCCTGCCGCCGCACAGGCCCTAGTACAGCCCGTCGCCGCACAGGCCCCAGCAAAGCCTACCGGTGCACAGACCCCATCACAGCTCGCCGCTGCACAGGCCCCAGTATAGCCCCTCACCACACAGGCACCAGCATAGAGCCTGCCTCCTGCGACCCCTCTCCACCACCTCCCGGTAAGGTGTATTCGGATTTTAAAATGCACCCTTCATTTTCCTCCCAATTTTTTTGGGAAGAAAATTGCGTCTTATAATCTAAAAAAATACGATAATTTGATGATACCTGACTGGGAAGAAAAATGATAAATAAGTCCAATACATTTCATCATTCAATACAATTTAATGGTTGCTACTAGATGACCTAATTTTCATCTGCAAAGAGAGTGAGGACCAGGCAGAAAAATTTGTTACACGTATTAATGCAAATTCTTTTAATCTCAAATTTACATATCTTTTTGATACTAAATGAAGGAATTGCCTAGATATCACTTTACCAGTAAAATGTCCTGATAAAAAAATCCACGTGATTCCCTACAGAAAATCAACTAATAGCAATTCCATACTAGAGGCAAATTCGTGTCATCCTTCAAACATGATTAAAGATATTCCGGTTGGGGAACTAATCAGCACAAAACACAGTTGTTCACATTCAGATAGTTTTTTTGCAGAATCAAATAAAGTTATGACAAGAATATAAGAAAGTGGATATCCAAAACTGATCATGAAAAGTCTTCTCACACAAAACAGAAGAGTTTCCCATCAAACATTTTATAATTTGTAGCACAACTGGAGTCTTATATCTAATACAATGTTCCCTGTGCAAAATATAGTATATATGATGCAGTATAGGAAAAACTGCATCAGGGCATCAGGAGACATATCTCGAATAGAGATGAGCGAGCCTCTAAAGGCTCGAGTTCGGTTCATCGAACGGAGGCCACGTTCGAGTTCGGTTCGACGAACCGTTCGACGAACCTCTCGAACCCCATTGAAAACAATGGCAGGCAAACACAATCACATACAGTAGAAAACACCTTCAAAAGTGTCCAAAAGGTGACAAACAACTCATAACACACCACAAACAAATGAGAAAGTGACAAGGACATATACTCATGCGAAAACAAAAGAGCTGGACAAGTTAAAAGAGGAGGAGACACAGAAATAGGCATGTCATGCCCTTCTAAAATCATGTAAAACACAGCAAGGGGACTCCAAGCAGAGTCTCCCTTTTTTCCAAAAATTGGGCCCCACAGACACCCCTTCAGTGGCATCACTTGTGCCCCAGTTGGAAACTTAACAAGTAGATTTGCATCAAGTGTGGCGCCCTGGACTAGCCAGGTCGTCACAGGTACTGCAACACACACCCACACCCCGAGACAGGCACATCAGCCAGACACAAAATCCTTGTTGCCTCCCTCCAGGGGGTGATGTCCACACCAGGTGGGGTGGAGCCAGGCGGTTGGCCCCACCCACTGAGGAGTTCACAGTCCTGGAGGCGGGAAAAGGAAGTCAGATCAGTTAGGGAAGTGCAAGTGTGAGGAGTGAAGTGGTAGTGGAGGACTAAACTGACCGTGTCCGGGTGTGTGGCCCGGGCACTAAGAGCAAGGTTGGCAGATGGTGGTGGCCATCTGCAGGAGAGGCGAATCAACGCGGAACCGTAGGACTGGGGTTGGTCGGTGGCCCGCCGGTACCGAACCGGGGAGCAAAGTGCGGACCCCGACCAGGCTTGGAGTCGCTGTTAAAGGTCAAATCCATCAGTGACCGGAACCCCAGGGGTTTCCTAGCAGCCAAGACCCGATAGAAGGCAACCGTCCGACCAGCAAAAGAAAATACAGCTACTGCCACAGCTAGAGTTTCAAGGGCCAGAGCCTGCGGGCAAAAGGGCTCCTCCGGCACATATATATGCTGGGGAGCGGGTTACCGGTGGGAAGCCATCGGAGCCGAACATACACAAAGGTGCAGGGAAAGGCAGCCACCACCAACCGTCCGGGAGAAGCCACAGCAGCCGGCTGCGGGACCCGTCCATCCAGCCGTTTCGTTTACCAGAGACTTTGCTTACATTTGTGGCTGCGTGAGTACAACCGTGCCATCCGGCACCGCGCTGCGCAGTCCAGGCGACCCTGCACCTCCCCAACCCTGCCTCCCCACAACACCACCGGGCCCCGGGACCACCAACCCCTACCCACGGAGGGGGGGAAACAACATCCCAGCTGCTCCCTACCATCGCTCCCGGGATCCCCGTCACCAGCAGCGGTGGTGCCCAACCTCACCACAACCCGTGGGTGGTGTCACAGACCAAATCCCCAAACCAAACCACCCCTTTCACTCACGGGCGAGGAGCGCCGCTCGAGTCCCCAGATCCGGCCCACCGCTCGAGCCACTGAGCAGCAGCAGCAGCAGTGCTGGACCTGAGCGTTAGCGAGCGCAGCGCCCCGCCGCCCGCGACACAAGCACATTCAAAAATACTCTAGCCTTTACTCTCCCCAGGATGACATGGGGGTAGGTAGCAAAGTCTTTGCTGAACCATGACTTGTTCATCTTGGCTAGTTTTTAAAAACACAGCAAGGGGACTCCAAGCAGAGTCTCCCTTTTTTCCAAAAATTGGGTCCCACAGACACCCCTTCAGTGGCATCACTTGTGCCCCAGTTGCCAACTTGACAGGTAGATTTGCATCAAGCACATTCAAAAATATGCCAGCCTTTTCTCTCCCCAGGATGACACCAGGGTAGGTAGCAAAGTCTTTGCTGAACCACGACTTCTTCATCTTGGCTCATTTTAAAAAACACAGCAAGGGGACTCCAAGCAGAGTCTCCCTTTTTTCCAAAAATTGGGCCCCACAGACACCCCTTCAGTGGCATCACTTGTGCCCCAGTTGCAAACTTGATAGGTAGATTTGCATCAAGCACATTCCAAAATACGCCAGCCTTTACTCTCCCTAGGATGACACAGGGGTAGTAAAGTCCTTGCGGATCCATGACTTGTTCATCTTGATGAACGTTAGTCTGTCCACATTGTCACTGGACAGATGCATGCGCTTATCTGTCAGCACACACCCAGCAGCACTGAAGACATGTACTGAGACAACACTGGCTGCGGGACACGACAAGATCTCCAAGGCGTAAGTGGCGAGCTCAGGCCATTTTTCAAGATTGGAAGCCCAAAATGAGCAAGGCTCCAGTTGCAAAGTCATGGCATCGATGTTCATTGGAGATTCTCCTGTATCATCCTCTCCAGCCGTTGACTATGTGTCAGACTTCTTGTCTCTTGTGGCCTTGCATTGGATGGTCTAAAAAAATTATGAAACGATTCCATAAAATTCCTGTTACCAGCACCAGATACGGTGTTGCTGTTACGGTTTGACTGCTAATGACGAGACAGTCCCATGTTTGGCAAGTTACAACTGGGAGATTCACTCCATGGACCACTGGTGTTTGGTGGAAAAGCCGAGCTAAGATTGAGTAACAGCTTCTGCTGATACTCCTGCATACGTGCGTCCCTTTCTATGGCTGGAATTATTTCGCCAAATTTGGACTTGTATCGGGATCTAATAGTGTGGCAACCCAGTAGTCATCATCACTTCTAATTCGGACAATCCGAGGGTCATGTTGTAGGTAGTGCAGCAAGAAGGCGCTCATGTGTCTTGCGCATCCATGCGGACCAAGTCCTCGCTGTTTTTGTGGCGGCGAGGTGATAACCATGCTTTCTTCCTCTGACATGTCCCCCCAACCTCGTTCAACCGAAATTTGACCAAGGTCTCCCTCATCTGCTGAGTCTTCCATGTCCATCGAGAGTTCGTCCTCCATTTCTTCCTGGGCTCCTGCACCTTCCTCAACAGTTTGGCTGTTAACATGCGCCCTTGTTAATCCCTCTCCCCCAACGTCCCATGCCTGCCGCCTTGGTGATGCTGAACATCTGGACCTTGTAGATGTTGGTATCCCTTGCGCATATGAATCCTCCTGTACTTCCTCCCCTTCCTCTTGTCCCACCACCTGACTCCGAACACTGTTTAGCGTGTGCTCCAGCATGTAAATGACTGGAATTGTCATGCTGATAATGGCATTTTCAGCGCTAAACATATTCGTCGCCATGTCGCAACTGTGCAGAAGGGTGCATAGGTCCTTGATCTGAGACCACTCCAGCAGTGTGATCTGCCCCACCTCTGCATCTCATTGGCCCAGGCTATACATCATAACGTATTGCACCAGGGCTCGGCGGTGCTGCCACAGTCGCTGCAACACGTGGAGAGTCGAATTCCAGCATCTCGGCACATCGCATTTCAGGCAATGAACCGGCAGGCCGAAAGACTTCTGGAGTGATGCAAGTCGGTCAGCTGCGGCGGTTGAACGGCGGAAGTGAGCAGAAAGTGACCGTGCCCTGTGCAGAAGCCCGTCTAGGCTGGGATAGTGGGTTAAAAATTGTTGGACAACAAGGTTCAACATGTGAGCCATACAAGGCACGTGTGTCACCTTGCCCCGACAAAGGGCCGCACCCAGGTTTGCAGCATTGTTGCACACGGCCTTCCCTGGCTGCAGGTTGAGTGGAGACAACCTTTTACGAAACTTGCTTGCAAGAGCTGACCACAACTCCTCAGCTCTTATTTCCAAGACATTTCAAGGTAAAGACCGCCTGATGCCGTTGCTGCCAGCTTAGTAAGGAGGTGTGCGGGATTCCTTGTGCGCAGTTACAACGCGGGTGGCCTGACCAGGCAGGCTTGGGGAGGAGGTGGAGGACCCAGACGAGGTTGAGGAGGCAGAAGCAGTGGAGGAACTGCTACATACAGAGGATTGACGCACAACTCGTGGGGATGGCAAGACTTGTTCAGCAGACCCTTCTCCATCTCTCACCATAGTTACCCAGTGCTGAGTTAGCTTTTTGTCCCTGATGAAGCCTACTGGCGATACGCGTGGGGCGTATCCCAGGGTCTCTACAGCTTGCAGCTGATACATGTAGACAGGTTACTACTGGTCTGTATGTTTGGTTGGGGCCACTTTGTATTTTCAGCCTCCTTCTATGCTTGAGATCCTTTTACCTTAGGAGGTTATGGGTTGTGGCTGGCTCCAACAGATATGCTGATTGCTCTTACTCTATTTATAGTCGATTGTATGGAATGTTGTAAACTATGATGATTTTGCATGCTTATTGACCACAGCGAACATTCCATTTATAATACTGCTGTAATTTATGGAGAGACCCTGGTGTGGGTATATGTTTTTAAGTATGTTTTAATTGTTTATGCAATTCAAAAAAAATTCTATTTATTTATATGATAGTTGGGTGTGCTTCCCGGTTATGCAGTACTTTTTCTCTTCCCCTTCAGATGTTGTTAATACTGTTTGTGACAGCACCCCATTAATACTATAAGTTTATATAATATTGCTGTGCACCCAAACTCCTTAGTACTAAACAGTGCCGAGTTAGCGACATGTAATACCCCTGTCCATGCTTTCTGGTCCAAGTATCGGTGGTAAAATGCCCCTGGTCACACACAGAGTTTCTCAAGGAAGCGGTGATGTTCTGTACGACATGCTGGTGTAGCGCAGGCACACCTTTCTTGGAGAAGTATTGGCGACTGGGCATCTGGTACTGGGGCACTGCGACTGACATAAGGTCTCGAAAATCCTCTGTGTCCACCAGGTGGAAAGGCAGCATTTCAGTAGCCAAGAGCTTACAGAGGGTGAAAGTCAACCTCTTTGCTTTGTCATGGCTCGGAGGAAATGGCCTTTTATTGGTCCACATCTGAGGGACCGAGATCTGGCTGGTGTTTGGAGATGGTGTGGAGTAGGGTGTCCCTAGAAAACTGCAGGTCTGTGAGACATGATGTTGCCTTCATCTAATGTTGGTGCTCTTAATGTCTGAGAGAGCTGTACACCAGCACTTGTTTCACCTTCCAAATCAACTGACGACCTGCCAAGCAAACTGCCTGTTGCGGTTAAAGAGGTGGAAGGTCTGCGTGGAAAAACATGTGTGACAGCTGTCCCCACAGTCATAGATGATGAAGAGCGCGTGGATGCACTTGAAGGGGCAGACGGTGGTTGGCCCGCTCTGCTCGCCTGCATTGTATCACGGTGAGCTTCCCACTGGGACTTATGCTTGTTATTCATGTGACAATTCATGGAAGAAGTTGTCAAACTGGTGAGGTTTTGGCCTCTACTTATAGATTGGCAACAAATCTTACAGATCACATGATTTGGGAGATCCTTTGCGATGTCAAAAAAGGACCAGGCTAGGCAAGGCTTAGAGCCCATGCGACCTGCAGAGCGACCCCGACTTGTGCTCAGAGGCAGAGTTGTGGCTGAGGATGCAGTTGTTGACGTGCTTCCAGTACTCAGACTCTGTCCAGGAAGGTGCAAGGTAACTTCGTCGTCAGTTGCATCCTCCTCCACCGCCTCTGGTGACCTCCTCGAGTGCCTGACTGTGGGTTGACAGTAAGTGGGATCTAGAACTTCATCATCAAGTGTTGTGTTTGCACTCCCCTCGCCCTCAGACCTAACCTCTTCCTGCCCTGACTGAATAGTTAAGTTGTCATCCCAATCAGGTATTTGCATCTCATGATCATCAGTATGTTCCTCATTGTCTCCACTAACAGGTGTTACAGTTTGGGAATGAGGGTCTACATTATGCTCAGAAACTTGGTCATCAGGGCCTGAATCTGACACACAAAGCTTCTGGGCATCACTACAGACCATTTCCTGGTCTGTACTACTGTAGCTTGGGAGCAGACCTCTGATTCCCAGGGTATAGTGTGACTGAACAGCTCTGCAGACTCAGCCATCTCTGTTACACCATACTCTGCAGGGCCGGTGGAGACTTGAGATCTGGGAGAAAGCAAGTGCGATTGGGGTGATAACTCAGAGGACTGTTGTTTTTTGGATGTTGAAGTTGAGGTGGAAGAGAGGCCACTTGTTGGAGCACTTGAGATCCATTTAAACATGTTCTTTTTTTTTTGCATCATCTACCTTTGTTACAGTTGTTCGGTTCCGTAGAAAAGGTAGCACATCCGATTGTCCACGGAAAGTTGCAGACATCTTACTTTTCCTGGTAGATAGCCTTTCTTCAGCAGATGTTAATGTAGCTTTCCCACCTACCCCACGGGCACAAACCTTTTGTCCTTTTCCAACACGCCTGTTCCCCTTTCCACCAGCATCTGTCCTTTTGCCACTCATTTTGTTAGCAACAAGATTGGACACTTAAAATGTGGTAGCAAAAATGGAGAGGTGGTGTACAATGCAGAGGTGGTCTAGCTTTATTGACAGCTGAAGAACCAACACTGACTATCCCAGTCAATTTTAGTATGCCCCTAACAGTGGCAGCAGAGTTTGCAATTAGAATTGCGTAGCAAAAAAGGACAGGTGTGTACCATGCACAGGTACTGTACCGTGATTGCCAGCAAAGGAAAACTAAGGTAGTATTCCAGACACTTTTAGGATGGCACAAAAAGTGTCAGCTCTTTGGACAAATAAAATAGCGTGGCAAAAATGGGCAGGTGGGTAGATTGCAGGGATGCTGTGGGTCAGTGGACAGCAAAGGAACACTAACTTAGTATTCCAGACACTTTTAGGATGGCACAAAAGTGTCAGCTCTTTGGGCAAATAAAATAACGTGGTAAAAATGGGCAGGTGGGTAGAATGCACGGGTGCTGTAGGTAGCAGGACAGCAAAGGAAGCCTCACTTTCTATCCCTGCTAATGAAAAATGCAGCAAGGAATTGCCTGAGCTGAGGTAAGCAAACGCTGTTATCTAAAGCCCTACACAGCGTTTGCACGGACCTGCCTAGCAGCTATGGCTATGAACGCCTGTAAATCAGCCCTGAAAAGGGCTGAAATAACCAGCAGTCCCTAATCCCTAAAGCACTGTGTAGATTGCACTGTATCTCTATAGCGCACACAGCAGGAGCAGCAGCAGCAGCGTGAGCGGTGACTGTCACCCACACGCAGAAGACAGATAATGGCGGCGATTGGGAAAATGGCTGGATCTTATAAGGTAAGGACATGTGACATGCACTGCCTATGACACATGCCCTTGCTTGTCTGGCAAAAATCCACTTAGCTGTGTGTGGGTCTGTGATTGGCTGACATCCTGGCCCACCCCACTGCACGCACGGTTAGGGAAAAAAAAATGGCGATTGGCATTATCTCAGCACTCAGCAGCAGCACAGACCTAAACCCTGTCCCCCCCGCACACTATACGCTGAAATTTGGTAATAACATGATTCACAGTGACTCTCTATTACAGTGAAAAGCCAGCTAGTAACTAGCTAGGCTTTTTGTTGATCGAACCATTCTCGAACGTTACTCGAACTGTCGAGCTTTTAGCAAAAAGCTCGAGCTTGAGCTCAAGCTCGAACACCCCCCAAAATCACTCGAACATGAAATTGGCGAACCTCGAACATCGCTCATCTCTAATCTCGAATACAGTTCTTCCAACAAAGTTTAATGTCTCAGTCATCTAGAAACGTTTTTCCCAGGTTCACAAAGGGGATACTGCAACTCTAAAGTTTACTGGTACATGAAAACGTTGTTATTTATCTCTTAAGTTATATACCATGATTAAAGGGAATGTGTCAAAATGTTTTTGCTACCTAATCTAAGAGCAGCATGATGTAGGCAAAGAGATCCTGAATCCAATGATGTATCACTTAGATTACTGACTGCAGTTGTTATGACACAATTAGAATTTTTAGATTTAACCATGTAACAGAGATGAGAGAGCTGTCCCCGCCCACACCAGGCTCTTTATAGATTCTACATTGACAGTGAGGTGTCAATAAGAGGAGGGGGCATTCCGGACTGCGCGTGACATTGTAGTCTGAGAAATTATAAGGGGTTTTCTGTTTAAACAAACATAGCAAATACACAACAGATAGGACCCTGAGAAGACAGGCATCCCTGAATTCTCTGTATTATCCCTTTCAACATGCTGTCTTCAGCTTACATGGCAAAAACCTGCTGATGGATTCCCTTTAATGCCAAAAACGCTTTGGTTTGCGAGATTGCGTGTGTGGTGTACCAGTAACATTCTATTTTTTAAGTGCAAGAATAAATATTAAGTTTCAATACTTGCATTATTTTTTGATAGCCAGAGAATGCTGTCTTTCATTTATAGAATAACATTGGCACGAAGACTATCTGATAAAACATCTGATACTACTTGTCTGAATTATACGGTGGTGGGAGTGATCCCTTAGGTGTACTTTGCACATTGCGACATCACTACTGCGATATCGTCGGGGTCAAATCAAAAGTGACGCACATCCGGCGCTGGTAACAACGTCACAATGTGTAAAGCCTAGATGCGCCGATAGACGATCGCAAAAGCGTCATAAATCAGTGATCTGTGTAGTGTCGAACATTTCCATAATGTCGCACCAATAGGAGATACGATGTTGTTCCTCGTTCCTGCGGCAGCACACATCGCTGTGTGTGAAGCTGCAGGAGCGAGGAACATCTCCTTACCTGCTTCCACCGGCTATGCGGAAGGAAGGAGGTGGGCGGGATGTTTATTGGCTGACTACCGTGTGACGTAGCAGTGACGCCGCACGACCCGCCCTCTTAGGAAGGAGGCGGGTCGTCGGTCAGAGCGACATCGCAGGGCAGGTAAGTGCATGTGAAGCTGCCGTAGCGATAATGTTCACTACGGCAGCTATCACAAGATATCGCATGTGCGACGGGGGTGGGTACTATCGCGCTCGGCATCGCTATCATCGGCTAGCGATGTCGCAGTGTGCAAAGTACCCCTTAGACTTATTTACCAAAGACTCTTGCCAATCAATCAATATCGATGAGAAAGAGTGTATTTGAGCTTTTGAACTCATAATAAATGGTAGTGAGCAACTAATAGAATTTGTGTTAAATAAAATAACCCTCACATATGTAGTGCAAAATATTTTCATAATATTTTAAAATGAGTAGTGACGACCTAATTTAAAATGTGCAAGGCATGTGGTGAGGGATGGGGAAGTGTGCCTGCTGCTGATGGTGCATGCAGGGGCTGAAGTTGTGGGTCAGGTGAAACTGTGCCTGCAGCAGGAGCACGACCAAGATTCTCATTCATGAGACCTAGCTTCCTGTCCTACTCTTCAAACCAGTACAGTGTGAACAGGTGGTCGGTTGGGTGACAAATAATGCTTCCAGTCTGTTTACCAGCACTACCCTCTCTTCCAAGTGGTCCAGTATCACTACCAAAAATTTGGACCATATAATCCTAACCCTGATCATATTTCCTCCCACCATGGCGAGTTCCAGGAGACAAATGATATTACATTGGAACAGTCCGAGGAGCTCTTTACATTTATTGATTCTGGCCTCTTGCCCAGCATGTTTCAAGAGGGACATGAGGAGATCGTGTGTAATGATGTCCAAATGTTTGAGAAGAAGATAACGCCAGCTAGGAACAGCAACTAGTGTCTCAAGAGGTAGATGATGAAGAGACACAATTGCCAACAAGTGATGTTGTTAAATCAACAAATCAGGGGGACCAGAGTGTGGAAGTGGAAGACAAAATGGTGTATGATGAAGTCACTTGTAGCGCCCCACGGGGCAGGTGTTTTAACCTACTCGTCGCCAGGCCGGGGTGCAGATTCTCCTGCGTCATCACGGGGTGGCCTGGCCCGCTTCCGTTGCCCCGAGGCGTACAGAAAGGAGGATTGGAGGGTGGTAGGGAGGATGGAGGTTAGGAAAGTCTATTAGGATCGTGACGCCACCTGTGGTATGTGGCCAGAGATGGAAGGCCGCCACTGCAGGGTCTCTCTCTGGGGCAGATGTTAAATGCAGCTGGGATGGTGTCGCTCCTCACAGGCAGAGCGGGATTACCCTGGGGAAAGGCGAGGGTAGTAGTGGTTCCTTGCTTGTGCTGTGGTGCTCGGCGATGGCGCCGGTAAAGGAGAGGCAGAGACAGGGGCTGCGGTTCCAGGTGTTTTTACTCATAAGTCTTTCAGACACTGCCCGAGGTACCGTTCTCTGCCACGATGGGCTTCAGCCGATCCCGGGTCCATGAAATGTCAAGTCCGGTTTGTGTGCCAGCCTCTGAGCTCTCTCCTCCTTTTATGCGCTAAGTATCAGACCCCCGTGACGTGAAGCACTTGAGGGTCCTGGTGTCAGTAAAGTGTGTCCCGTTCTGTATGCTGAGAGCGCAGTTCCGTTATTGGGTCGGTCCTCAACCCCGAATCCTATGTGCTATTTGCTACAGACTCATGGGACTGGTCCGGTGACTTTCTGTAGCCATTCCCCTCGACCCTTGCAGAGTTGGTAGACAACTTGGAGTATGCCTGCCCTAGGAATCTGTATCACGACAGCGCCAGTGTAGTGCTTTTTTCAGGAAAATGCAGATGATAAAAGAATGGTCATTTGTAACCTGTTGTACCAAGATCATCAGAGGTCTGACCACTACCAGCCTAACAACCACCAGCATGCTTAGGCACATGTCATCAAAGCACCTGACTAGGTGGGCCAAATGCCTGGATCTATAATTAGTGTCTGCCGGTGATAATACTACCTCTTCCCTGTGCTATGTGCATGCCAATAACCTAACCATGATGCAGGTGCAGATGTCTCTAGCCCTACACCTGTTGTTGCACATTCGCAACCACCATCAGCAACCACATCCAGTTCTTTGTCCCAGAGCAGCTTTCAGGGGTCCCTAAGCCAGGCCTTGGAATGCAAATGTAACTAAATACCCTGCCACCCATCCACAGACTCAAACACTAAATGGCCACATTTCAAGACTGATTGCCCTGGAAATGTTGCCTTTTAGACTTGAGGACACTGAGGCTTTCTGCATGCTCATGGCGGCAGCCATCCCTCAGTACTCGGTCTCCAACGGCCACTGTTTTTCATAACATCACATGTGTCTCATAAAATCACATGTGCCATGACCAATGCAGCTATTGGGAAGGTCCATTTAATGAAGACACGTGTACAAGAGCTTGTAGCCAGGGACGCTGCATTTGCCTGAAGGTACACTTGATGAACATTGTGGAGGCCAGGACCGACCCTGGGATGGCACACGTGCTATTGGCTCTTAGGATTGCAGGACCTAGTTCTATCAGGGTTTTCTCCACCTCCTACACCAGTTCCTGCACTCCCTCCTCCATGTCTAAATTGTCATCTTAGGGCAGGGGTGGGGAACCTTTTTAATGCCGAGGGCCATTTGGAATTTTCTACCAACCTTCGGGGGCCGCACAAAACTATCAACTTAAAATTACCCTGCTATACTTAGTCAAACAATTAACTCATCGTGGCGGCTGAAGCTTCTTGTTTTTGGTGCGGCTATATTATTCAATATTGATCTTATTGCTTCTCACAACTGTTTTTCCACGTTTGTGTCAGCTGGGACTGCTGTAAATACATCACAGGAGATGCTGAGGGCATATACATCACAGGAGATGCTGAGGGCATATACATCACAGGAGATGCTGAGGGCATATACATCACAGGAGATGCTGAGGGCATATACATCACAGGAGATGCTGAGGGCATATACATCACAGGAGATGCTGAGGGCATATACATCACTGGGGAGGGCTGGAAGGAATATACATTGCTGGGAGAACTAGACATCACTGGGGAGGGCTGGGAGGACTAGACATCACTGGGGAGGGCTGGGAGGACTAGACATCACTGGGGAGGGCTGGGAGGACTAGACATCACTGGGGAGGGCTGGGAGGACTAGACATCACTGGGGAGGGCTGGGAGGACTAGACATCACTGGGGAGGGCTGGGAGGACTAGACATCACTGGGGAGGGCTGGGAGGACTAGACATCACTGGGGAAGGCTGGGAGGACTAGACATCACTGGGGAGGGCTGGGAGGACTAGACATCACTGGGGAGGGCTGGGAGGACTAGACATCACGGGGGAGGGCTGGGAGGACTAGACATCACTGGGGAGGGGTGGGAGGACTAGACATCACTGGGGAGGGCTGGGAGGACTAGACATCACTGGGGAGGGCTGGGAGGACTAGACATCACTGGGGAGGGCTGGGAGGACTAGACATCACTGGGGAGGGCTGGGAGGACTAGACATCACTCGGGAGGGCTGGGAGGACTAGACATCACTGGGGAGGGCTGGGAGGACTAGACATCACTGGGGAGGGCTGGGAGGACTAGACATCACTGGGGAGGGGTGGGAGGACTAGACATCACTGGGGAGGGCTGGGAGGACTAGACATCACTGGGGAGGGCTGGGAGGACTAGACATCACTGGGGAGGGCTGGGAGGACTAGACATCACTGGGGAGGGCTGGGAGGACTAGACATCACTCGGGAGGGCTGGGAGGACTAGACATCACTGGGGAGGGCTGGGAGGACTAGACATCACTGGGGAGGGCTGGGAGGACTAGACATCACTGGGGAGGGCTGGGAGGACTAGACATCACTGGGGAGGGCTGGGAGGACTAGACATCACTGGGCAGGGCTGGGAGGACTAGACATCACTGGGGAGGGCTGGGAGGACTAGACATCACTGGGGAGGGCTGGGAGGACTAGACATCACTGGGGAGGGCTGGGAGGACTAGACATCACTGGGGAGGGCTGGGAGGACTAGACATCACTGGGAAGGGCTGGGAGGACTAGACATCACTGGGGAGGGCTGGGAGGACTAGACATCACTGGGGAGGGCTGGGAGGACTAGACATCACTAGGGAGGATTATATATCACTTGGGAGGGCTGGGAGAAATTTAAGGACATTGCTAGGGGTTCTGACATACCAGGGGGGCACAGGCAGCAGTGTGAAGGCCGCAGGGGCATAGGCAGCAGTGTGGAGGCCACAGGGGCACAGGCTGCCGTGGGGAGGCCACAGGGGCACAGGCTGCCGTGGGGAGGCCACAGGGGCACAGGCTGCCGTGGGGAGGCCACAGGGGCACAGGCTGCCGTGGGGAGGCCACAGGGGCACAGGCTGCCGTGGGGAGGCCACAGGGGCACAGACTGCCGTGGGGAGGCCACAGGGGCACAGGCTGCCGTGGGGGAGAGTGAGGAGCACAGGCTGCCGTGGGGGAGAGTGAGGAGCACAGGCTGCCGTGGGGGAGAGTGAGGAGCACAGGCTGCCGTGGGGGAGAGTGAGGAGCACAGGCTGCCGTGGGGGAGAGTGAGGAGCACAGGCTGCCGTGGGAATGCACGAGGAGGACGGGACACTGCACGGAGAACAGGCTGCAGTGGGAATGCGCAAGGTGGATGGGACGCTGCACGGAGCACAGGCTGCAGTGGGGATGTGCAGGGGCACACACAGGCATGGGAGCACAAACACACCTGTCGGACGCTGAGGTAGTAGCTTCTCTTCTGTGGAAAAAGAGCGAGTTGAGCGCTAACTCCACCCACAAAGTACGTCCTCACGCTAGCATGAGGACGTAAGCCATACAGGGTTTAAAGGGCCAGCAGCAAGCAAGACGCTGCTGCCTCCCGAGCTCTGTGGACTGTGCAATGTGCCCGGGGGCCGCAGAAAAGGTCATGGCGGGCCGCATACGGCCCGCGGGCCGGAGGTTCCCCACCCCTGTCTTAGGGTCTGACATCCATATCTGCCGCAAGTTGGAAGCACTGCAGCACTGCCTCGGTGAAGTGGCAATGTGCTCTGCTGAAGGTAATTTGTTTAAGTGACAAACAGCACACTGCCACAGATTTGTTGAAAGCTATTAAAGACCAGATAGATCTGTGTCTCTCGCCGCTGAGCCTACAACCAGGAATGGTCTTGTATGATAATAGCCCTAACCTGGTAGCAGCTTTGAAGCTTGGCAAGTTCAGACACAAATCATGCCTGTCCCACTTGCTCAACTTAGTGGTTCAGCGGTTTCTAGAAACCTACCCAGATTTGGTGAATGTATGCCACATGTTGCTCTATTTCCGTAAGCTGTCTGTTCACTGTGGATGGGCTGAAGAGGAGGAGAAGGAGATGGAGAGTCATCCTCCTGGTGGGAAAAGGGAAGTCTTGACTGTTGGGAGTTTGGCAGACATGACTGATTTTATGTTCATCTGCCTTTCCCTTGATCCTCACTTTAAACACATTTTGGCAACTGGCAACATTGTTGACATTTTCGCAACAATTTTACTGGTTGTTTACCCTTCTCGTCTCAAACTACAAGAAGAACTTTCTATCTCTCCTTCCTGCGGTGGAGAGGGCTAGCAAAATGGTGCAATACTAGAAGGCCCAAGGCGAACAAATAGTACAAAAATTCCCATCTGACAGAGGTCATAGTTGTTTGGGCAATCAAAAATGAGAAATGAGGGAGACAGACACCAGGTCCAACAGAGGCAGGGGAACACTATCAAATGTTTCATAAAACCCTCCAAGCACCCAGGCCTTATGCGCGGGATAGTCTAACAAGGCAGGAAAGTTTTGTAAGATGGTGAAGTAGTACCTAGCCAACTGTACCAGTGTCCTCTGTGGTTACTCTGTGCCATACAACTATTGGGTATCGAAGCTGGACATGTGGCATGAACTGTCCTTATATGCCTTGGAGGTGCTGGTCTGCCCTACTACTAGCATTTTGTCAGAGCAGGTTTTTACTACCGCCATAGGCATAATAACTGATAGGCGCATCTGCCTGTCAACTGAAAATTCGACATGATGTCTCTTATCAAAATGACCAAGGCCTGCTTTGGCCAAGACTTCTCAGCAGCGGAACCTAAAGCCAATTCAAAAGTTCCTTTTTTTCAGTTGTATCCCCATGCATACCTTACAACTCAAAAAAGAGTATACGGTCCATGGTTTCTTCATTTTCTTGTCCAACTCGTCTTGCTCCACGATATCCATAGGGTCATCATGCGGTCCTCTCTCAAAAGTTTTAGACGGTCATCAGGCGGCACTTGTTCTAAATTGTAAGAGGGTATACAGGTAGCCTCACTCAAAAGTTTTAGAGGGTTATAATGCGACCATCACTCTTAATTTTTCCAGGATGTGTATGATGACCTTCTTCATAATTTTTTCAGGATTTATATGAAGCCTGTCTTTCAGTTCTCTTACATTTATTATATTGATGTGTACCCCCCAGGGGTAAATGTTTTTCGGCCCTTGCACTTAATGCATAGGCTTTACCAGTCTAGGAGTCCTTAAAAAAGGGAAACAAAATATTTTCTGAGGCCCTCCTCTACATGTTTTCCAGGGTGTATTACAGTCCCTCCTCCTAATTTTTGGATGCTCTTGCTTTATGAGTCTAGAAGTCCTACTACCTAACAATTTTAACAGAATGTGTATGAGGCCCTCCTTTATGTCTAATAGAGGGTGTATCAAAGTCTCTTTTACTTCTAATTTTTGACAGTTCTTGCATTGTCCACATAGGCATTGTGAGTTTCAGAGTCCCTCCTTCATGAATTAAACAGGATATGTCTGACCATATCACACATGCCCAGATAATGTAGTAAAATGTTCAAATTACATTTCTCGATGACTACTAGTCGGCGTAGTTATATTTCCCTCTCAACTATGTCATCTACTGTAGTCATAGGTGATACAGAAATATGGTGAGAGATGGCCCGGCTATTAAGGGGTGGAGAAGGTGTTTTTTTTTCTTTTAATTTTGTCATATATAAAATTCATTATAGAAGAAAGAGTGTTTCCTAATATTTTTTTCTGCAAAAAACTATTTATCTTCAGTTTTTGTAAGTTTTATTGTCAGTCTGTAAAAGTGGTGTAATACTCTGACAAGATAGTTCCTAACAGTGACCTGGGAGTCAGAGATATTTCCAACCGTCTTCCCCATGCTGTTCCCATTCCATTTGAGCACTGTTTCCATCCATTTCAGCATTTTTCCTGCCTCCCAAGCCCTCCCCCCAGCGTTTCTAGTATGGTTTTCCGTAAAAATACTCAAGTTTCCCATTGACTTCCATTGTACTCATTATTCAAATCGAGTTCAGACGAGCGTCTAACCTGCTCTACTCTTGTACCGAGCTCATCATTACTAAGGCTGTAAACAGAAATTGATGGTGAAAACATCACGAAACCGATTATTCCGCCCATGGGAGCTGTGTACTATATTTCCATCTGCAATGTTCTCTTGCAGTTTCCTGGGTCAAATCTGTCAAATCTATTTCCTTGAGAAAGTTCTGCAGAATATACAGTAATAATTAAGCTTTAAAATTTCACTTTGATTCAGTGAATCACAGCTTCATGTAGTATTTTGGGATTTCTAAAGACATGACCAAATAGGATGAGATCAGTATTAGGAGTAGGTTGTGAAGTATTGTATGACATGACCATCCAGTATGGAGCACCCACGGGGCCTGGGGAATACTCATTACCGGGCCAGTGAGGGTCAGGGTTTGTCACGGGTGGCCCTGCCCGGTTTCATGACCCCGAGGTGTCCACGAAAGGAAGGAGGATAGGATGATGGTGGGGAGATGAGGATGAAGGGGTTGAGGATGTTGGGAGTTGTTGTCTCGTGACGCCACCTGTGGTACGTGGCCAGGGACCGGGCTGAGCCACCTGCTCCAAGCCGCGGGTCTTGCAGTGCTCCAGAAGTGTGAGGAAGGACTGTGCTCCTTACCCCAAGCTGTGTCTGGGGTCAAACTGACCAAGTGAGAAGATGCTCCTTCCTTTTCCCCAAGTGGTGCCCGCCCTCCAGGTGGTTGTCCTAGTGACCGGGAAAGTCCCACGCCTTGTTATGGCCACCCCCTTGTCTACCCTAGGCCAATCCCAGAAGGAAAGCACCTGTGTGTGGTTTGTGAATGTGAGAAACACCAGCGATTAACCTCTTCCTTACCCGGGATGAGTACTGCACCTTAAGTGAGATGCAATACCCTGTAGCGACTGAAGCCTCAGGGGCGTCACAATTACAGGCAGATTTATGAGGAGATGTGTGGCTAAGTGGCACGTTTGGCACCTTATAGGCTCACCAAGTAAGGTGGATCCATGAAGATGCAGATCAGGGTGAAGACACAGACTCCAGATGTCAGCAAAGCAGGCTGTCAGGCACATGGTAGGATGAGGACTTGGATAACTGGCAATGTAACCAGCAGACAACTGGCAATGCTGCACACACAGAAAACCAGAGGCAGAAGAAAAGAAGTAGGAAGACTAAGTTTGAAGCAGGTTCACTAGAGTAGGTAATGTGAACAGTCTCCAATAACAGTTCAGGACTTTCACAGCAGGTAGTTGCTTAAAAGGTAGAAGGTGGAGGCAATGCAAACAGACTTCAATAATAGATCAAACAAGGAGAATACGGCAAGGGATGAGTTAATATGCTGGAATGATGAAGAGTTCACAAAAGTCAAAAGAAACAGGAACCGAGGAGTTGAAAAAAGTCAGAGTTCAAACACAAATCTGTAGAATACAGTTATAGTTCAAAGGGAACATGTCATGTGGAAAAATGCTATTACCTGCAGATACCTGGTTAATGTGCAGGTTAATAGCATTTCAAACCAGCCCGGCGCCTGCACATTAAATCCGGCTGCCGTGAGGAAATTAACTTTAATCCTCCCAACAGTGTTCCAGTCTAAGTCATGGAGGCGGTGCTGGTGCGGGTTCAGTCACTAAGCTGAGTATGTAACCACATCCCCCGCATTGACTGACAGCCACTCAGCATTAGTACCAGCTGTTAGTGATTGCTGGGTGTGGGGGGTTACAGCGGCCACTTTCTATACACAGAGCAGTGACTGAACCCACTCCAGCACTGCCTCCATGACTGAAACTGGAACACTGCCGAGAGGATTAACGTTCATTTCCTCCCAGCAGCAGGGTTTATTGTGCAGGCACTGGGCAGGTTTAGAATGCTATTAACCTGCAGATTAACCCCTTATCTGCAGGTTAATAGCCTTTTTCCATGTGACAGGTTCCCATTAAAGCTCAATAACAAAAAAGAGACAGTTGCACTCTGTAGTGCTAAGATATGTGTAACGATGAATAAAGGAATATAGACATACCGTACTGCTATAAAAAACATAAGAAAAGTGAGATACTTAGCACACAACATTGGCCAGTTTTATGTGAGCCCAACAGCCAATGCCAAGGCGATCTCTTATTGCTGTGTACCTATCAAATTCTAATGCCTCTCTACAATATATGGGCAGATAGGAACCTGCTAATGAAGAATTAAAATCGCCTGAAGAGCAGAAGTGCTTAATTAGAAGGCATGACCCTATAATCTAAGAAAAAGACTGATGGTAATTCCTATATTTCTAATGTGAACAGGTGCAAACTGAATATGAAACATAGTAACAAAAAAGAGATACTTGCACTCTATAGTGCTAATATATGAGTGCTATTTATCTCAATTTTCATTAGTTTTTCATAGCAGTAATGCATGTCTATATTCCTATATTCATTGTTACACATACTGTATCTTAGCACTACAGAGTACAACTGTTTCCTTTTTGCTACTATGTTTCAGGCCCCCTTCACACGTCCGTGATACACGTGCGTGTTTGGTCCGTTTCCGTATATACCGGAGACACGGCCAAACGTGCACCAATGTTAATCTATGATTGTGGTCACACGTGCGTTATTTCATTATGTCCGTGTGTGCGTGTCCGTGATCCGTATGTGTTTGCATTTTGCACGGATGCATGTCCGTTATCTGCACGGAGCACGCACACGTGGACACAATGAAAGTCTATGGGTATGTGCACACACGTTAGTAAACACGTATGCATCTACCTAAAGTCCGTGTCCGTTTGGTGTTTTTATTTCTAGTGATGTCGGCTATTCTTTCTATTTCTGTGTATGTCGGTCAATCTCCCTGAGTCCGTCGGTCGGTCTCTCTGTCGGTCTCTCTGTCTGTCTGTCCCTCTCTCACAGTCTGTCGGTCAGTTTCCCCCCCTCTCTCATACTTACCGTTCCCCGATCCCCGGAGCGGCGCTGCACGGCATTCACACTGCTGCGGTGGCTTTTACTATTTTGAAAAAGCCGGCCGCTCATTAAACAATCTCCTATTCCCTGCTTTCCCCGCCCACCGGCGCCTATGATTGGTTGCAGTGAGACACGCCCCCACACTGAGTGACAGGTGCCTCACTGCACCCAATCACAGCAGCCGGTGGGCTGGTCTATACTCTGCAGTAAAATAAATAAATAAATAATTAAAAAAAAACGGCGTGCTGTCCCCCCCAATTTTAATGCCAACCAGATAAAGCCATACGGCTGAAGGCTGGTATTCTCAGGATGGGGAGCCCCACGTTATGGGGAGCCCCCCACCCTAACAATATCAGTCAGCAGCCGCCCAGAATTGCCGCATACATTATATGCGACAGTTCAGAAGGGCAGTGAGCCCCATAGGGGTGAATGGACCCCATGACGATCGGGAGGGTGCAAGGTTAGGAAAGGGTTAATAGGTTTGCATGGGATGGGGGATGTGTGGGAGTACAGGATTGGTAGTAGGGAGCTGTAAGGGGATTGGGGGGGAGCAAGGAAGGGGTGGGGTGTTGGGAGAGGTATAAGAGAGGGGGGTGTGCTGTTTACCTCCCCTTTCGTCGATTGATCTTTGTGTCCCAGGACGTAGTGCTGCTGCT
The DNA here is from genome assembly GCF_048569485.1 of Anomaloglossus baeobatrachus. Taxonomy (NCBI): domain Eukaryota; kingdom Metazoa; phylum Chordata; class Amphibia; order Anura; family Aromobatidae; genus Anomaloglossus; species Anomaloglossus baeobatrachus. Next base: position 73,678,107 of record NC_134356.1, read on the forward strand.
GCTTCCTGCCATGGCTGCCCTTGCTGAACTCCTGGAGATGGTGCGGGGGGCATCCGAGGTCATGGGAGTGGATGCCCTGAGGCAGCAGCTGGCAGCGGTCTGTGGGGCTGGAGCGGCGCCGCCTGCTGTTCCAGCGCCCGGGCCGTGGCTACGTGCTCGGCGGGCGCGACCGCCGGAGCGCTACTCCCCCAGCTGGAGGGGGAGAATCAGATCAAGGAGCCCCTGCGGGGACCCTCCGGAGCAGCGGCGGAGCCCTCCAACTAACCTAGGGGAGCAGCCGGCCACCGGGAGGAATCCGCGACGGAGATCCCGTGGGTCGGGGGTGGGCGGAGCCTCTGCGAGGCCCACTTCCGGTCCGCGGCCTGCGCAGCACCAGACCGGAGCATGGATGACGGCAGCCCCCAGTGATGTGCCGGCTGGGGGTGGCGCTCGGCGTGCCGGATTGCCGGAGGAGACTCCCTGCAGGCCGCAGGGGAGAGCAACAGGACGGGGGACGGGAGCGGATGTGAGCGGCGAGGTCAGGAGATCGGAGGAGGGGTACGGTGGCCCGCAGGCACAGAGGAGATCGGTAGTCACGGTCCCCCCCGGCGAGGAGCGTGCTGGGGGTGGGTCCCGGCGAGGAGCAAGCTCGGCACGGCCTTCCGGCAGTCGGCAGGGAGGGAGCCCACTGAGGACGACAGGAGAAGGGGCGGCGCAGCAGGATATCACGATTACAGCGGGAAGAGACGGCGGCAGGGCGCCACGGCGGGAGAAAAGGAAGAGGTCAAGCAGGAGTCGCCCGGACGAGCGGGGTGCGGTGACCGTGGGGGTCGACGGCCGCCAGGTGCGGGCTGTCCCCTCGCTGGTCCCCCCTGAGGATTTCGGCAGCGCATCAGACTCCAGCGAGGAAGAAGGAGCAGCGGCAGGTCGGACGGAGCGGCAGCTGGAAGATCGTGGCACGGCTGTTCCGGCGTCGGCTCAACGGCAGCCTGGTGAGCAGACAACAGAAATGTTACATGCTGTGGGTAGCGCGGGCGAGGGCGGGGGTTCCGTCGCAGAACGCGTTGCGCTGGGGGCGAGTGCGGTCGGGCAGTCTGGTTTACCGGGTCCAGAGTTTTGGGGGCAGCTTTTGGGGGTGTTGCAGGGGTTGTCTGCGGAACGGGGTAGTCGGACTGGGCCTGGGGCTCCGGTGGGGGCGTGGGTGGGCCCCACGGAGGTGGTGCGGACAGAAGCGCCGGTGCGCGATGTTGCGGCAGGGGACACGACCTCGGCGGCAGGTACGGGACAGGAGGCTGGTGGGGCGGCTTCCGTGGGTGCGAGTAAGGAGGCGGAAAAGGAAAAAGAAAAGGAGGATGAGGTAGTGCGTTTGGATGATAGGGCACGGAGTGAAATTTATGTGTGCTTTGAAGGGCAGTTAGGGGTTCATTTGAAAAAGGAGGTGAGGGAAAAGATTTGGAAGGGGGGAGTATGTGGAAATTTTTTCCCTGCTTCCCTTGGAAAAGTTTAATTTGGATAAGGTGAAACCTAGTGATACAAAAAAGGAGAAGGAGGATGAGGAAAAACGGCGGTATAGGTTGATCCCGAGGACGTTTACCAATTGGTTGCAGGCCTTTGCTATCTTAGCCAGTGTGATCGGGGAAAAGGAGCCGGAGCATTGTTCCGCCCTATTTGGATATATGGACGCGATAGGGGAAGCGTATAGAGTATACGGCGGTTTGGGGTGGTTGAGATATGATGAGCAGTTCCGGCAGCGGAAGGCTCTGCGGCCGGGAGTCCAGTGGGGCCACAAGGATATTTCTTTGTGGATGCGGTTAATGACGGCGCCGGCTCAGCCCTTTCGAGGGGGTGCCGGGAGCCCGGGTGCGAGTGGCGGGTCCTCGGCTGGACAGAAAAAGGGAGCTTGTTGGCAGTATAACGAGGGACAGTGTAAGTTCGGGGCCTCTTGTCGGTTCAGACACGAGTGTTCCGGATGTGGAGGGTCCCACCCTCTGGCCAGGTGCTTCAAGAAAGGCAAAGGAAAGGCGGGGGAGGGGTCTGGAAAAAGGGAGGACGCCAGTGAGGGTAGAGGCGATGCTTCCCTATTTAAGTAGATACCCGGATGTTCGGGCGGCGGAGTTGTTGGAACGTGGTTTTACAGAGGGCTTTCGGATTCCGTTTGAATCTGAGGCGCCGGTGTTTCGCCCGGGAAACTTGCGGTCCGCAAAAGAACATCCGGCGGTGGTGAAGGAAAAGCTGCAGAAGGAGGTGGAGTTGGGGAGGATGGCGGGCCCATTCCAGGACCCGCCATTCTCTAATTTACGGATTTCCCCCCTTGGGGTGGTACCTAAGAAGGAGCCGAACAAATTTCGGCTCATTCATCATTTATCTTATCCGGTGGGATTGTCGGTGAATGATGGGATATCACCGGAATTGTCGGCGGTATGTTATGTATCGTTCGATAGGGCCTTGGAGCTGGTAAGGGTAGCGGGGCGGGGGGCCCTGATGGCAAAGGCGGATGTGGAAGCAGCTTTTCGTTTACTCCCGGTGCATCCAGAGAGCTTTCATCTCTTAGGGTGTATGTGGGATGGTGAATACTATGTGGATCGTTGCCTGCCGATGGGCTGTTCCATTTCGTGTGCTTATTTTGAGGCATTCAGTACGTTTGTGGAATGGGTAGTCAAGGAGGTGGCAGGAGTCCATTCGGTGATTCACTATTTGGATGACTTCTTTTGCGTGGGTCCGGCGGGCTCTTCGGTTTGCTCCTTGTTGTTGTTTACGTTAGAGCGGATCGCGCGGAGCCTGGGTATTCCGTTGGCAAAAGACAAAACAGAAGGGCCGGTGACGGTATTATGTTTCTTAGGTATCGAAATTGATACACTGGCAATGGAATGCCGGTTGCCGGAGGGAAAGCTGTTGGATTTGAAGGCGTCGGTGCGGTTTTTGTCTCAGGCCAAGAAGGTGCGGTTGCGCGAGTTGCAGTCAGTGCTCGGAAAATTGAATTTCGCTTGTCGCATTATGCCGATGGGGCGGATATTTAATAGGAGACTGGCGAGCGCAACCGCAGGGGTAAAAGCTCCAAATCACTTTGTCAGAGTGACAAAAATGATGAAAGGGGATTTGTTGGTGTGGGAGGAGTTCTTGGACCGGTACAACGGTCGGACCCTTTGGATGAGCGAGGCGGTGTCCAATAGCCAGCTGGAATTGTACACGGATGCGGCTGGGGCGACAGGTTTTGGAGCAATTTTTCAAACGCGCTGGTGCGTGGGAAAGTGGCCGCAGCGGTGGGTGGAAGCAGGTTTGGTGAGGAATTTGGCGCTGTTGGAATTGTTTCCCATTATTGTGGCGGTGGAGTTGTGGGGCCCTGTTTTTGCTGGAAGAAGGGTTTGCATGCATTGTGACAACATGGCGGTGGTGCATTCCATCAACGCACTGTCGGCAAAATCCCCGCCGGTTGTGGGGTATTTAAGGCATCTAGTGTTGCGTTGTTTGGAGTTAAACATTTGCGTGGTGGCTCGGCATGTGCCTGGGATTCGCAACGAGGTGGCTGATGCGCTATCACGGTTTCAGTTTTGCAGGTTCAGGAAGTTGGTGCCGGAAGCGGACGCGGAGGGGGAACCTTGCCCGAACTGGCTGTGGGACCTGGCATCGGTGTAGCTTTTGAGGGAATTCGGAGATCGGTGTCTGAGGCTACTTGGTGCCGATATCAGGCGGTGTGGCAGGAATGGGCAGAGTTGGAAAGTAGGGAGTTCATGGAGTCGGGTTGCCAGGGTCGAGTGTTGGGGGTACTGATGTTAATAAGTGGGGTTTTTTCGGAAGGCAGGTCTGTTTCGGTGATTGGTTGCAAGTTGGCGGCATTGGCCTTTTTGTTCCAGATGCAAGGGGTTCGTGACGCGACTAAGGATTTTCTGGTGCGACAGGCGATGAAGGGTTTTCGAAAAGGGGCTCAGTCGCGTGACTGTAGGCGGCCGGTGTCATTGCCATTGTTGGTGCGTTTGGTGGGGTGTTTAGGGGAGTTGTGTTCGTCTCCTTATGAGCGGGTGTTGTTCTCGGTAGCTTTTGTACTGGCGTTTTTTGGGGCCTTTCGTATTGGCGAATTGGTCAGCCCGACTAAGCAAGCGATGGGTGGTTTGCTGTTGGGTGATGTGATGCTGGGGGAGGATAGAGTGGAATGTCGGCTTCGTTTTTCTAAGACGGATCAGAGGGGCCGGGGGCGCTTAGTAGTGTTGTACGCTTTACCGGGGCACCAGTTGTGCCCAGTGTTACATGTGTCAGAGTTTTTAAAGGTGCGCGGCGGTTACCCTGGTGTTTTTCTTAGACATACGGACGGATTGGCTTTGTCGCGGTATCAATTCAATGCGGTGCTGAAGATGGCTCTAGCAAGGGTGGGGGAGGAGCCACGTGAGTACGGGTCTCACTCCTTCCGGATTGGGGCGGCAACGGAGGCCGCCAGGTGGGGTTTGAGTGAGGATTGTATCCGGCAGATTGGGAGGTGGGAGTCTTCCAGGTTCCGTTTGTACATTAGGCCTCACTTGGTCAGGTGATGGTCAGGGGTGGGGGATTCAAGGTTGGTGTTAGATGCCGGTTTGTGGGCAATTTCTTGTGCTGTTGCTGTTTTTATTCGTGGTCTTTGTATTTTATAGGTCCATGCCTTGTGTGGATCCTCGGGCACTCCTATGTGTATTGGGGAGCGTTACGGGCGGATGTGCGGCGTGACGGTCGGCAGCTCGGAGTGTCGGTGTCGGAAGCTCGAGTAAAGTGGCTCGGAATTCGGGGCATGACCTGGGGTAGGGTGCGCCCTGAGGTGGCTTATTATAGCCGTATGGATCGTGTCCCTGATGTGTTAATTTTGCATGTGGGAGGGAACGATTTGGGAGTAAGGTCGGCGAGGGAATTGAAAAGGGATATAAAGCTGGACCTGTTACATTTGTGGAGGGCGTTCCCGGGCATAGTTATCGTTTGGTCGGACATTATAGCTCGGACGCAGTGGCGTTTTGGGAGGTCGGTGGACCGTATTAATAGGGCTCGGAGCAAGCTGAACCGGGCTATTGGCAGGTTTGTGGCGAGGAATGGTGGGTTGGTGGTGCGGCATAGAGAATTGGAGGAGTCCACGGAGCAGTATCTAAGGAGAGATGGGGTTCACCTGACTGATGTGGGTCTGGATTTATGGATGTTGGGTTTGAGGGATGGCCTAGAGCAAGCACTGGGGGTGTGGGGGGCCCGGGCCAAGTAAGGGTGTCACTTGGCCGGCCTGTGGCGGGGTGATAGGTCCGTCTGAGAGGTTGGGAGTACCGACAGTCGGCTTGTTGGTACGAAGTCGCTCAAGGGGAGTGGCTTCGGAGTGGATGGGAACTTGTGGGCGGAGGTCTCGCAGGTTCTGGGTAGGGGTAATTAACGATGGAACGTTGTTACCCCTCACCTCGGGCCGGGTGGTCACGGCCGAGGTGGTCCTCTGGGCCGGTTTGGAGGTTACGGCCGGGGGGTTAGGAATGATGGTTTGCCTCTCGGACGGATCTATCGGTGTTTCTGGTTATACGGGTATATATGTATAAGGTTAAGTTTAACAATTGAGTGGCATGTTGGGCCACAAGTTTGGTATACATATATACGGTAAAAATAAAACTGTGGCCATTCCTGCAATAAAGTCGTGGTTCTCGTCTTCATTTAGGTAGATATGGTACGGGGGGTGTGTTTTACAGGATAACCTGCTTATCCCTTATAGATGCGTCAAGAAGGGCAGTGAGCCCCATAGGGGTGAATGGACCCCATGACGATCGGGAGGGTGCAAGGTTAGGAAAGGGTTAATAGGTTTGCATGGGATGGGGGATGTGTGGGAGTACAGGATTGGTAGTAGGGAGCTGTAAGGGGATTGGGGGGGAGCAAGGAAGGGGTGGGGTGTTGGGAGAGGTATAAGAGAGGGGGGTGTGCTGTTTACCTCCCCTTTCGTCGATTGATCTTTGTGTCCCACCCGCCCGCCCTGATATATAATTATATGTATATGTTCAAAAAAAAAAAAAAAAAAAAAAAAGATAAAAAAAAAAAAAAAAAAAGTGAAAAGGTGATGGTTTTTTTCAAAAAAAAAAAAAAAAAAAAAAAAGAACTTTAAAAAAAAAAAAAAAAAAAAGAGGAATAAAGGAGAATACAAGGTTGAGTTGCTAATTTATTGTTGTCACAGCGGGGTGATAGGTCCGTCTGAGAGGTTGGGAGTACCGACAGTCGGCTTGTTGGTACGAAGTCGCTCAAGGGGAGTGGCTTCGGAGTGGATGGGAACTTGTGGGCAGAGGTCCCGCAGGTTCTGGGTAGGGGTAATTAACGATGGAACGTTGTTACCCCTCACCTCGGGCCGGGTGGTCACGGCCGAGGTGGTCCTCTGGGCCGGTTTGGAGGTTACGGCCGGGGGGTTAGGAATGATGGTTTGCCTCTCGGACGGATCTATCGGTGTTTCTGGTTATACGGGTATATATGTATAAGGTTAAGTTTAACAATTGAGTGGCATGTTGGGCCACAAGTTTGGTATACATATATACGGTAAAAATAAAACTGTGGCCATTCCTGCAATAAAGTCGTGGTTCTCGTCTTCATTTAGGTAGATATGGTACGGGGGGTGTGTTTTACAGGATAACCTGCTTATCCCTTATAGATGCGTCATGGAACTGTACCCGGCTCTTCCCGATTTGCCCTGGTGCTTTGGTAAATCGGGGTAATAAGGAGTTAATGGCAGCCCATAGCTGCCACTAAATCCTAGATTAATCATGTCAGGCGTCTCCCCGATATTCCTTTCATGATTAATCTGTAAAGGACAGTAAATAAACACACACACCATAAAAAATCCTTTATTAGAAATAAAAAACACACACATATACCCTGGTTCACCACTTTAATCAGCCCGAAAAAGCCCTCCATGTCCGGCGTACTCCAGGATGGTCCAGCGTCGCATCCAGCGCTGCTGCATGGAGGTGACCGGAGCTGCAGAAGACACCGCCGCTCCCGACAGCTCCACGCGGCAAATGAAGACAGCCGCGCGATCAGCTGAGCTGTCACTGAGGTTACCCGCTGTTACTGGATGCAGTGACAGCGGGTAACCTCAGTGACAGCTCAGCTGATCGCGCTTCTCACCTCATTTGCTGCGTGGAAGTGACCGGAGCGGCGGTGTCTTCTGCAGCTCCTGTCACCTCCATGCAGCAGAGCTGGATGCGACGCTGGACCATCCTGGATTCCGGCGGACATGGAGGGCTTTTTCGGGCTGATTAAATTGTTGAACCAGGGTATATGTGTGTGTTTTTTATTTCTAATAAAGGATTTTTTCTGGTGTGTGTGTGTTTATTTACTGTAATTTACAGATTAATCATGGAAGGTGTCTCATAGACGCCTGACATGATTAATCTAGGATTTAGTGGCAGCTATGGGCTACCATTAACTCCTTATTACCCCGATTTGCCAAAGCACCAGGGCAAATCGGGAAGAGCCGGGTACAGTTCCAGAACTGTCGCATATAATGTATGCGGCAATTCTGGGCGGCTGCTGACTGATATTATTAGGGTGGGGGGATCCCCATAACGTGGGGCTCCCCATCCTGAGAATACCAGCCTTCAGCCGTATGGCTTTATCTGGCTGGCATTAAAATTGGGGGGGACCGCACGCCGTTTTTTTTAAATTATTTATTTATTTATTTTACTGCACAGTATAGACACGCCCACCGGCTGCTGTGATTGGGTGCAGTGAGGCGCCTGTCACTCAGTGTGGGGGCGTGTCTCACTGCAACCAATCATAGGCGCCGGTGGGCGGGGAAAGCAGGGAATAGGAGATTGTTTAATGAGCGGCCGGCTTTTTCAAAATAGTAAAAGCCGCCGCAGCAGTGTGAATGCCGTGCAGCGCCGCGCCGGTGATCGAGGAACGGTGAGTATGAGAGAAGGGGGGAAACTTCAGTCACTCGGGGGATTAGCGGTCACCGGTGAATCCTTCACAGGTGACCGCTAATCAGTACTCGACACAGACAGAGCCGCGGTATGAGGATAAAGTCGGGTGAAGTTCACCCGAGTTCATTCTCATCGCGCAACTCTGTCTGCTGTCAGCCGACATTTATAAACGACATTGTGCATCACACACACGGACATTCCACACGGACATTCCACGTACACATACACGTTAATTCCACACGCACACACGGACGTTCTATACACAAACACGGCTAGCATACGCAATTCACACAGGTGCCACACGGACCATAAAAACGGACAGAAAAACGGGACACGGACCCGAAAAACGGCCCGTAACACACGAGCGTGTTTTTCACGGACGTGTGAAGGGGGCCTCATGCTCAGTATGTACCTGTTCACTTAGAAAGCTAGGAAGTGCCATTGTAGCGACCCTGAACCCATCAGAGTGCTACAAGGTTCTACATCCCCATAAGGATGCAGGGCCTACCCCTTTAGAGACAAAGAACCCCAGTGCCGGTAACACCAAAAACCCAGGTAAACCCAGTTTTCCCCAACAACCCCCCATACAATGGTACCAAGCTAGGGTGGTACCAATGGATGGACGCCTAGAGATAGTGCCACTCCAGTCCACTAGTGGGCCAGGTGAGAGGTGCGCACTGAGGAGAGTAAGAACAGTTTTGACAGCAGAGGAGGGAAGGTGTGACTGAGCAACGTCCTGACTCGGGTTGACGGTGACCTGGTACCCAGGAGAAGTGGTTGCCGGTGGAGTACGGTGGAGTACTCTCGGAACTACGCACTGATGGGGTACAGAACCCTAGGACAGGAAAGAGCTTCAAGCCGACCTGTCAATACCTGCACAGCAAAGGGGACCATCAAGGACCTTGCTGACGCTAAAGAACCCAAAGCCTCAGTAGCAAAGAGAGAGCCAGGAAAACGACCAGAGACTTCCTCCCCACAGGGTTCATGCTACCGTCAGGTGGACAGAAGTGGACAAACCACAGAACGGGGACCCCCAGCGTTCTATACCACGGGGACCCACTACCAGAGACAGGTGCAGGGTAAGAAGGTACCAGAGAACTAGACTGGCACTGGGACGAAGGGGACCTGGAGGCGAAATCAGCCGGCCTTGGGCCACCAGTTAATATCACAAAGTGAGTAAACTACTGTAGTTCCACTGAATATCTGTCTGGACTCCTTCTTCCGACACCCACCGCACCATATACCTGCTGGTGCAATGCCCTACTTGTGGAGGGACTACTTGTGGAGGGACTGCCATACTAGCTGCTAATATCATCAGCCCCAGTAGAGACATTCTGCAGCGGCGGCTCCCTATACTTAGCCGCAACACCGCAAGTGGCGTCACGAATAAACTCTATTCACAAATTCCCTGAAAATATCCCCATTACAAAAAGGGCCCAGGGCACGGAACTGGGTAACAGCCACCATCGTGACATTCCCAAGGTGTACACTGCCCGGAACCAAGGACCCCATATCCTTGGTTGCTACACTATCAGTCTTTTTCTTCCCTTTAAAGCTCAGGCACAGGAATGTGTCCAACCGGGCCTTAAAAGTCCAGGGGAGATGATGTCATGGAGGCCCACCAGGTTACGTGTAAAACTCGATGTGGAGCACAGCAGAAACAGCCATAGGGGAAGGAGGCATCACACTGTTGTGCTGACACAGGTGTGTAACTGCACCAAAAACTGTCTGACAGCTCAGTTAATTTTTTGTTCTGGTTGTGGGAAAGTTTAGCTTCACCTCTGCATACACTGGACAACATCCAGAGAATCTAAGAAGTTTCCACCTTGTCAATGTGAGTTTTCATTTGTTACCCAACATTTCTATTAGAATGGATGGGCTCGATGACTACTGAATACATCTGATAACTCACTTCTGAATCGTCTTAGATTTCTTTAGCATTTACTTATACTAAATATTGGTTTCTAAGCGGACTATACAGTGGAGAATGGGACACATCAATTAACTTGCATCAAAAATGCCCTTAAGTGAGGTCACATTATTCCTGCCTCACCTCTTTTTCTGAGCACTTAAAGAATCTGAAGAAAGTGAATGAGTCATATCCTCTATACTGCATCATCTCATACATCAGTCTTATATAATCTAAAAACTGTCTCGCTCCATGCAGCAACATGGGAACTTGTGTAGTGAACTTATAAGGGGTGTAGAGGCTGAAATTGTACCCAAGACCTGGAGCTTGAGGATCTTGTCCCCCTATACAATATATCAAAAAGTGAGTACACCCCTCACATTTTTGTAAACATTTTATTATATCGTCTCATTGGACAACACTGAAGATATAACACTATGATAATATGTACAGTGTCAGTGTACAGCTTGTTAACCATTAAAAGGTATCACAACAAGATTTTAATTTTGTTTCTCTCACTGAGAACAATCAATAAATTGTGCAGCTTGTATAACAGTGTATATTTGGTGAGACCGCTAAGTAACTCCACACACAGCCATTAATGTCTAAAACGCTGGTAACAAATGTGAGTACACCCCTAAGATAAAAAATGGCCAAATTGTGACCAAAGTGTTAATATTTTGTGTGGCTGCCATTATTGTCAAGCACTGCCTTAACTCCCTTGTTCATAGAGATCCCTAGAACTTTACAGGAGCCACTGGAATCCTCTTCCATCCTCCATGAAAACATCATGGAGCTGATGGATGTTAGAGACCTTGTGCTGCTCCACCTTCAATTTGAGGAGGCCCCACTGATGCTCCATATGGTTTAGGTCTGGAGACATGCTTGGCCAGTCCAGCACCTTTACCCCTTTTCTTTGGCACAGCATTGGTCGTCTTGTAGGTGCGTTTGGGGTCATTATCATGTTGCAATATGAAAGGAGGGGATCATGTTCTGCTTTATTATGTCAAAGTATGTTGATATTCATGGTTCCCTCAATAAACTGTAGCTTTTTACAGTTACCTGCACTAACGCAACCTCAAACCATGACAGTCCGACCACCGTGTTTGACTGTAGGCAGGACACACTTGTTTTTGTACTCCTAATCTGGTTGCCACCACACACTCTTGACACCATCTGAACCAAATAAGATTATCTTTGTCTCATGAGAACACAGAACATGTTTCCAGTAATCCATGTCCTTAGTCTGCTTTCTCTTCAGCAATCTGTTTACAGGTTTTCTTGTGCATCATCTTTAGAAGAGGCTTCTTTCTGGGACGATAGCCATGCAGACCAATTTGATGCAGTGTGCGGCGTATGGTTTGAGAACTGACAGGCTGATCCCCCCACCTCTGTAACTTCTGCAGCAATTTTGGCAGCACTCATATGTCTATTTTGAAAAGACAACCTCTAGATATGACGCTGAGCACGTACACTCAACATTTTTGGTTGACCATGGCGAGGCCTGTTCGGAGTGGAAACTGTCTTGTTAAACTGCTGTATGGTCTTGGCCACTGTGCTGCAGCTCAGTTTCAGGGTGTTGTCAATCTTCTTATAGCATAGGCCATCTTTATGTAGAGCAACAATTATTTTTTTCTGATCCTCAGGGAATTCTTTGCCATATGGTGCCATGTTGATCTTCCAGTGGCCAATATCGAGGGTGTGTGAGTGATAACAGCAAATTTAACACACCTGCTCCCCATTCACACCTGAGACCTTTTAACACTAATGAGTCAAATGACTAATTGGGTACAGTTTGGTCATTTTCACTCAGGGGTGTATCTCATTTGTTTCCAGCGGTTTAGACATTAATGACTGTATGTTGAGTTATTTAAAGGACACCAAATTTACACTGTTATATAAGCCGTACACTGACTACTTTACATTATATCAATATGTCATATCTTCAGTGTTGTCATATAAAAAGATATAAAATATTTACAAAACTGTGAGAGGTGTACTCACTTTTGATATGATATGTGATATGGTATAAGTATACTCTTAGCAGCAGTAGTGGACTCAGACCCCATAGTGTCATGTGGAGAGTATTAACTTCAATGGATGCAGGGGTTGTCATTGCACCTGAACCCTGAATCCTGGTGGCCCAAAAAATCCTCCTGGCCTATATGAAAAACCAATGCTAATAGAGACTTCAAATAATTGGGGGACCTGTTGGAGCTTTTACATTGAGGCACATTAGTTTCAATTACGTCCTCACCTATGTGTAAGAACAATATATGGGCACTTTTAAGTCCAATAGGTTATTATAATGCACAATTCCATGTGATTTGCAGGGGAAAAGTGGGCCCCTTTACCTCTTGGGCCCCTGATTGCACCAATGGTTTGTGTAAGGGGTGGGCAGACCCCTTACAAGGAGGTGCAGTTTCCCCTGAAAGTTGTTAATACTGATGTGATTTAATAAAAATGTTTTACTGTTTTTAGTGGGTTCCCCTAGTGGCCAGGTGGGACGGCTGTCCCCATAGGAACAGGGTAGAGGAAAGGAGGAGCCGGCAGAAGAAAGGGGAGGGAGGAAAAGAGTTGTTAAGAAAAAGTGAGAACCAGGGGCAGTCGAGTCCGGGACGGGAGAGAAGAAGCAGAAGGGGCAGAGTGTGGGAGCTGGGTGAACAGGAAAGTGAGAGAAAAAGAAGAGAAGAAGTGTCCTCAAGCGTGAAGCAGTATTGGTGTGGGTCCAGTCTGTGTTAGCCGGAGTGGGAGCCAGGTGAAGTGGAGTAGCCGGGCACATCCCCACTAGAGGAGACGTCCAGAACAGGTTTACCCCTAGCAAAAGTGTGAAGTCATCTGATGTGTTTTGCCTCTGTGATGAAGAAGTGTTCAATAAACATGCCTGCTGGTTCAATCGACCTACGTCTGCAAAGTGTTTGTACTTCGGCCGGCGTTAGCTGCACCACTACACTGTGCCCCACCAAGTCATCTCCTGTCCCAAAAGTGACGGCGGAGCCAGGGGTAAGCCTGCTAGAAAAAGGGGCCACGACTACAACCCCCGAGGCACCCCTGGCACCCCGTTACATGTGGCGTAGTCGGCAGGATCCGGATTATATGCAAGGGGTCCCGATCCAAGAAGATGGAGACCAAGTGGTGCCTAGGGCACAGGATCCGGATTATTGGCGAAGGGTCCCGATTCCATGGTGGGAAGAACAAGTGGTGCCTAAGGCGTTGGACCGGGCACAAGATGGCGGCAAGATGGCCGCCGTCTTCAATGGACACAGTGAGCGCGCAAAGAATTGGCGCCAAAAGAAGAGCCTGGGGCTGGCCGGTGAAGAAAAAGAAGTGCGGAGTGCGCCGCTTAAAGAGGGGAGGTGCTGGCCCCAGGATGCTGAGGAAGATACGTGAAGTGGGCGGCGTTACAGGGAAAAAGAAGAGCCGCCTTGGCCGGGTTGATGTGATGTGCGAGACTGGGGGTGGAGTGTACCCAAGAGCGGGAAAAAAAGGCCCGCCTCCACCTTCTCCAGCATCTCCACTGTCCCCGGCGCCATTGCAAGAAACGCCAACGCAGAGACTGACTCCGAGCAAAATGGAGACTCCGCGAAAACAGCATGCTGCAGTGGGCGCGCTGGTAGCAACCAGCTTGGGCAGAGGACGCCCGAAGCAGTCTGCAGACGCGGAAGGACTTGCCCTTGCTTTACCGGCTGTGCCAGAAGGACCGGAGCGGCCCACAAAAGTATCCTGGGTCACTACCTGGGACGCCACGACCGGTGAGACCTCGACTGAAGTCCGGGCCACCTACACGGCACAGCTACATCCGAGAAACCAAGTCCTGGGAGCTCCAACCCACACAACAGTTCCGGCCCCGGAAGAGCGACATGCCCGGGAGCTAGAAGAGGACGAGTGGGGATTCTTTTGGGAGCCGGTGAAGCCGACGCCCTTGACGCAGCGAAAGTCCCCATCGCCTGAACCCGATCCGGTGCAGGAGATATTACTGGCCGAGACCGTAGCCCGCGAAATGATGGCTGGTCCCCTTAGCGACGAGTTTGAATGGCAGTGCACCGTCGGAACCGTAGTTAAATTTAACCAGAAGGAGGGCTATGGATTCATTGAGGATGAAGAGACCGGTGACCATTTCTTCTACAACCGGGTAAACCTGGACACTGAGGGCTTACCACAACGCCTTCATACCTTGTACCCGGGAGAAAAAGTGAGGTTCCAGAGAGAAGTGGGATGCCGGGGCCTGTTTGCCGTGGGAGTGACCCGGATGCCCACTACACAAGAGGCCGCACAATGGCAGCAGGAAATCGAATGGGAAGAGTGCCAATACCGGAGGCGTTCCCAACAGCGACCGGTACTAGCTGAGATTTCTTGACCGAGAAGCACATTGGCGGTTTCACCCGAAGTCGTGACAGGACTGAGTGCTGATCCGGAGAAGGGGACCCCGGCGGTGTTGGCAATTCACCAGAGCCTGGTCACACACCCGGTGATCGTCGTGGGCAGCCCCCAGCCGTCCCGTTCAGCGACCCCGTCACCCCCGTCGGGGGTTGAAGAGGAAAAACCGGAGACGGAGGCACCAGAACCCCCAGTCAACTACGAACCGTTCCGGAGATTGTGCCGCTTGCCAGGTCAGTCCCTTTCTGATTACGTGAGGGCTCAGCGGGCCGAATGGCAGCGCACTTACCATCCCAAGTGACCCATAATGACCGGAGGTAATGGACATGTTCGTGTTAAATACCGGCGTTGTTGAAGAGCCGGAAAAGTTCTACTGTTTGCAACCCTGTTCAAGCTACTGAGCCCGGAAGGAGCCTGACGCTGGACTGAGCCAGGGGTTCCCTCCGCGTTGTTAAAGAAGACTTTGCTGTTTTGTGTTCCTGCCTTCCAAGACCGGGAGTGCTGCAAAAGCCTCCGGGCAGAAGACCTGCAAAGACCGGGAGTGCCTGCTGAAGGCCTCCGGGCACACTATCTACTAAGACCGGCAGCTCCCAGGAGGGACTCCGGGCGCCGGACTTGTGCGCCCCTTGCGTGTGCCTTGATGTGGACATGTTTGTAGTTTTATAAAAATGATTTTGCTGCTAACTTGTGTTTTTAGGGTCGTGCCTTGCCGGGAGGCTTAGGCAGAAAGAGGGGAGGAATGTAAGGGGTGGGCAGACCCCTTACAAGGAGGTGCAGTTTCCCCTGAAAGTTGTTAATACTGATGTGATTTAATAAAAATGTTTCACTGTTTTTAGTGGGTTCCCCTAGTGGCCGGGTGGGACGGCTGTCCCCATAGGAACAGGGTAGAGGAAAGGAGGAGCCGGCAGAAGAAAGGGGAGGGAGGAAAAGAGTTGTTAAGAAAAAGTGAGAACCAGGGGCAGTCGAGTCCGGGACGGGAGAGAAGAAGCAGAAGGGGCAGAGTGTGGGAGCTGGGTGAACAGGAAAGTGAGAGAAAAAGAAGAGAAGAAGTGTCCTCAAGTGTGAAGCAGTAGTGGTGTGGGTCCAGTCTGTGTTAGCCGGAGTGGGAGCCAGGTGAAGTGGAGTAGCCGGGCACATCCCCACTAGAGGAGACGTCCAGAACAGGTTTACCCCTAGCAAAAGTGTGAAGTCATCTGATGTGTTTTGCCTCTGTGATGAAGAAGTGTTCAATAAACATGCCTGCTGGTTCAATCGACCTACGTCTGCAAAGTGTTTGTACTTCGGCCGGCGTTAGCTGCACCACCACACTCTGCCCCACCAAGTCATCTCCTGTCCCAAAAGTGACGGCGGAGCCAGGGGTAAGCCTGCTAGAAAAAGGGGCCACGACTACAACCCCCGAGGCACCCCTGGCACCCCGTTACAGTTTGTCTGCCCCTGCTTATCAGTAATGAGCAAGAATAGTTACAGGAGTATTTGCATCATTTAACCTATCTAAAGTGACCAGCAGATGAACCCCCACCGATCTCGAGAACGGGGCTATGAAATGCCCTGTCTAAATGGAGCAGTCCATGCATCCTCATGCTCTAAGGCAGACTGTACTCAGATATCTCTGTCAGTCTCAGGAATATGAATAGAGTGTTGTCCATGCATACGTTTTCTGATGGGGTGTTTTAGAATCCTATTCTTGGGTCTAATGGGAAGATAGTGATCAGATTACAACCGATTTTTATATTGGATATGTTAGGGTGAACTCTTAACCAGAGATCACTTGTTGCCTACTGCCTGGCTTAATTGGTGTGGACCAAGTGAATGCGTAAAGAATTCACGCCAGACACAGTTGGATGTGAAATCTCTTCTTGATCACAGTAAAAATGGCAGCCAAGAGAGAAGTACAGAGCATGCGGCCTCTGATATAGACTAGGGGCATACACAAGTTCGGATATGCCCATTTAATAAGACAGTTCATGGGCTAGCCAATGGGGAAATTCGTGTTGCTGTTGATGGGCGGGTCTGACATCAGTAGATGAATCCATGGTGTCATCTGATCTGTGGGTTGGTCCTCTAGCTTGGCTAGTAGGTCTTTTCCTTATATAGTGGTCATCATACATCTTGCCATGGGAGTCTAGTTTATTTAGGGCTGTTTTCGGTCTATACCCCCAATCTTCACCAGTGTTCCACCTGACTGCCCTCCATGAACCACATGTTTGTCTCCACACATCACCCGTAACACATATATATTGTTTTCCTGATCTTAATTGTGCTTGTTGACTCATTAAGGAAGGTGAGGAAGCCCATTGAGTGTCACACTGTACTCCATCACAATAATCGAATTTAAAAGAAGCAACATGTGTAGTGGTGTTATACCAGAACGTGATCACCCCCCTGCTTGGGTGATCACGGCCTGTTGTGCTCTTACAAAGGAGTGTAGAATGGTGTAACACAAAAGGTAAAAGATATATGACATTATGCAGAAGGCTCTGATGGAGGCGTGAACTTCTTGCAGTGGGAGGCGTGTATCCACGTTGGTCTTCCTTCGAGTTTGACAGAAGTGGGAGTTGTCAGTAGCACTTGGTAGGGACCCTCATATCTCGGTTCCAGGGATGTCTTTCTGGTGAACTTCATTACCAGCACGTAGTCACCAGGTTGGAAATTATGGACACCTTCACTGGAATCTGGATCTGGAATGGATGATAAAACTCGTGCATGTGTTATTGACAATTCTTTAGTAAGGGCAACAACATAATTCACAAGAGTATCACTTCCTAAACTTAGCTGTTGTGGGAAGTATTGACCCAGCCTTGGAGGCCCCCCCAAAAATAATCTCGTATAGTGTGAGTTTAGTTTGACCCCTGGGAGTGTTTCTGACTGAATATAAGGCAATAGGCAAAATGTCTGTTCAGGGAAGTTTGACCTCCTGACTAGCTTTCAGGATTTTGTTTTTCAAGGTACCATTAAGTCTTTCTACTTTTCCACTGCTCTGAGGGTGATTCGGGGTATGTAGACCCAAATCCGCCTCTACCAACGTCCATAGCTTGGTCACTCTCAATTATCTCTGGGACCCCATATCTGCATACTAACTCAGTCATCAGTCTCTTAACAGTCACCCTGGCAGTCATGTTGGTTACCGGATAGGCTTCTGGCCATCCTGAGAACATGTCAGTCACTACCAGTACATACTCATACTTCCCTACTTTTGGCATTTGAATATGATCAATTTGAATTCTTTGGAAAGAATAGAGCAGTTTGGCCAAATGTTTTTGAGTAACTTTCTGGGGTGGTGCTGGATTGCATGTTGCACACACAAGGCAGGACTTGAAATAGTTTTGGGTGACAGAAGAGATTCCCGGTGCCATATATGTCTTCCAAATCAAGTCATTCATCTGGTTCTTGCCTCTATGGGTGATACATTTTGTCACCGAGGGGTACAGGTTGCAGGATAGACAGATCTTTTTGTTCTTCTTCCAAACTCCATCTTCATCCTTTTTTGTTCCTGTTTCTTGCCAATACTTTTTTTCATCATCCGGTGCCGTGTCTTGGTGTAGATCAATAAACTTCATAGGAGAGCTCTTGAGTACCTCTTCAGGATCTTGAGACACGTACACCATTGCTTTTTCTTTCCCAGGTGGGTGCATAGCATAGGTTTTCGCTATTTTGTCAGCAAAGAGGTTTCCCTTCGCCTCTGTTAAATTTCCCGTGAGCTTTAATCTTGATCACTGCAACCTCCGAAGGTAGGTCCAGAGTGGCCACAAGTTCTTGTATGGCAGCAGCATGTTTTACAGGATTTCCACTGGACGTTAGGTATACTCTGGCTGCCCAGATGCTGCCGAAGTCATGAGCCACTCCGAAAGCGTATCTTGAATCCGTGTAGATGTTTACAACCTTCTCTGACGCTTTTTGACAGGCCAGCATCAAAGCCTTAAGTTTCGCTTCTTGTGCAGACATGTGTGGTGTTAGGGATCCGGCTGAGATAACCTGGTCATATGTAACCACGGCATATCCTGTATGGAACCTTCCTGTTTCATCTGCAAATCTGGAACTATCGTTGAAGAACGTCAGGTCAGCGTGCGGGAGTGGGTCTTCGGACACAATTTTCTTTGAGGCTGCTTCTTGCTGCATCTGTTGTAGACAGTCATGATCCTCTGAGTATGTATAGGCCTCTTCTCCTGTAGCATTATTGTCATCGTCTATATCCTCCCTGGAAAGAGGAAGCAGTGTGGATGGGTTGAGGACGGTACAGCAGACAAGAGTGACATTATCCGGAATTAGGAGGGAACATTGGAGTCTCATATGACGCTGTAGTGACAGATGTTTAGGTTGAGTCTGGTCAAGTATAGCTTTGAGATCGTGTGGAGCCATCAAGAGCACTGGATGGATGTCCTAAGATGATGTCCGAAGTCTTGTCCAGGAGCATATGTACAGCATGTACGGTGTGACGACATGGACTCTCATGGGTTAAAGTTTCTTAACATTCAGCCAGACTATTGTTCTTATGTGTGCTAAGTCATGTTTGCTTAACTATTGCTCTCCAGACTTTTCCAGTAACCATTGTATTGTAGTTGTGTATTGATAATGTAATTACCTTAGTAGCCATTGTCTAGTCAGTGACTTGCCGACTCCATGTAGATATACTGAGTCTTTCTATGTACATCATTTAAATGAACATTACCCATGCAGCTTGAAATTCATCCAATGGGAGAAGCAATCTTGTCCAACCAATTGATGAGGACGCAGTGTATCCTAAGGGAAGGTTATGGCTATAAGGGATTTCGGCTGCCAGGATTGTAACGTCATACCAGGACTACCTAAGGAGGACACTCAGGTTGGGACAGTTCAGTCACCTGCTACAGACTTTGCAGACCTCACACAGCTTCCTAAATCTGGCGTTATTCCTTTCTCGGTGGGTGCCCGCCAAAAGCGGGGTGCTGCTGGACTGGAGTAAGCGGCCCTGGAAGCTCTGAGGCATGGACATTCTAAATCCCTGGTGAGCCAGCGGAAGGGTGAGACTCTGTTGCCTGTTACATTTGTGTGTTTTGCTGGTTATGTGTTATGTGCCGTTAATTGTTGGGGATCCAATAAAGTCTAATTATTGTGGTTCCCTCACCCTGTGTTGTCTGAGTAGTGTTACGCCCACGGTTAAGGAGGCCGGGGTTCAGTTGGGATGAGCCCTGAGCCACGCTGTCTTTCTAAAGGCGGCGGGTTTTAGTGGACGAGAGCACCCACTGAGCCCCGTGTCTCCACATACGGCTCTAAGGCAAGTTGATGAAGCTTGAGACACAGAGTCCAGATGGGCAGAGTAATAACCGATGGGTCTTGTTTTTTCCCCCATGTTTCTGTGCTAGGACTCCGGAAGCATGTCCTGCTGCTTCACTGATAAACAGGTAGAAGGGCAGCTCATAATTCGGGATTCCAAGGGCTGGTGAAGATTGTATAGCTTGTTTATTAGCATAAAAAGCGTCCACAGACTTGGGTTTTAGTGAGAAAGCAGACATCTTGAGGTCATCATACAATGGTTGCATCAACTTAGAGGCATCTGGAATCCACTGCCAGCAGTAGGTGATAAGTTCCAAGAAAGCTTGTAGCTGCTTAGTTCCTTTTGGTAGAGGAACTGTGGCAATCCTTTAGCTATTGTTAAGACATCCTTAAGATCCAATGTGGCATACTCAGGTCTGATTAGTTAAAATTGCTTCTTCTGGGCTTCTCGAACGCCTTCAACAAAAGAGGAGACAAGCAGTGTCCGTTGAACCTTGATTTGGTTACTAAAACAGAGGTCACTAAACATTTGGGTTAAACGACCATAATATCTCTCCACTGATTCTCCTGGGTCTTGTGTGACATCCTTGAAAGATGTTGACTGATCAGCCAGCTTATCTGAGGCCCATGTTTTAAGTTGTTGGCAGAACTCAACAACAGAGTCCCACGTGGTGTCACTGACAAGTGTGGCATCATTAAATGCAGTTTCCATAACAGGCCAATATGCATCGCCTGCTTTAAGATTTGCCAGGGAAATGAGATCTTGCCACGTTGCTGAGTAATTTCTCTGGGTTTGAAGCATGCTTCTGTAAAAAGGCATCGGCTAGTTTTCCGGATCTGGAAGCTGGTTCAATAGAGTAGCAGCTTGCTGTGGTGTAAGCTTGACGTAGAGGGTGGACTCCCCAGATGCGAGCTTTTCTGCTATTGGTAGTGGCACCTGAGGTGGGATTGGAGGTGGCAGTGGGGGTATGGGCATTGACACTTGTATGAGGGGAGCAGGAGCAGGTGGTAATCCTGGAAGCAGATTTTCCGACTGAACAGCTCCTATATCATGAGGTGGAGTCCAGGTGAGGCACGCAGCCTTGAGAGCCTTTACAATCCTGTGTTCATTGCTAATCAACCTGATTTCAGAGAGACAGCAAATGTTTGGGGGGCTGCATTTGTTCATTATAACGCCTACTATCTCTCTCGCGCATGCATGAATGGGATATCCAAAAATGCCAGAATCAATAGCGGGATTTGTCAGGGTCTCAATCTGCTGACTAGTATTTGCATATTCTAAAATGCGAATTATTGCTGTGCGAAGTTGTTGTGTACTAACGTCTGAATGCATGGGGTCAAAAGTAGAGCTCACATCGTGTATAATCAATCTGCAGGGACGACTGCCAGGTTTAGTCACTGCTATGTCCCCAATAGGTATCTGCCCACGTAACTCAGACTGACTTGACTGTCAGCTTGAATAGTTGCCCCTCCTGCCTTCACTATAGCTCTAGCTAAAACTCCATTGTGGTTTAAGTGAGAATTAGCAGCACTGACAATAGCGTCTGTCTCCATTGTTGTCATGTCACCTTTACCCACCACCAATAAAGGTCCCTCTGGAATCTCTTTTTCAAGAACTGGTTGCCAGTATTCCCTTCCCCCTATGCTTCATGTGCTATTGTTCCTTTCCAAAATTGTGCCTTCCTCTGATACTGTGGCTACTGTCCCATATAGATGTGCACTTGGTTGTGAAAAGACCATCGAGGTGCCGGGAGTAGTATTATAGAGACTGCGTGAGCGTGGGAGTGCTGTTGCATCCGAAGTGTTGTGAGGAAAAGTTGCTGCTTGGAGTGACTCACGTGAGTGTGTGACTGGATTGACCTCAAAGGTGACAGTGGAAAGGGTTGGTGCTGAGAGTGATTCTTGTGGTTGTGTAGCTAAATTAGCAGAGGAAGTGATAGTGGAAAGTGTCGGTGCTGGGGATGATCCAGGTGGGAGGATAGCTGGATTCACAGCGGAAGTTATGAGGGAAAGGGTTGATGTTTCACCGGACATCGTTGTGACGGGAAATGTGGGTAATGTCTGTTCACTTCCCAGAGGGATGTAGTACTGACCGTTAATGGTCATTACTGGGTAGAGGGAATCTGGGCGGGTGTCACTAGTGACTGCACATTTGTCTTCAACAAAATGGCTACCACCAGGGACAGCACATGTGTCTTCAACAAAATGGCTACCACCAGGGACAGCACATTTGTCTTCAACAAGATGGCTGATACCGGAAGTTGCACATGCTCCTCCTCCAAGATGGCCACCAGCAGATTTAGCACATGTTCCTCTTCCAAGATGGCCAACACCAGAAGTGGCACATGTTCCTCCTCCAAGATGGCCACCAGCAGATTCAGCACATGTACCTCTTCCAAGATGCCCGACACCGGAAGTGGCACATATTCCTCTTCCAAGATGGCCACCAGCAGATTTAGCACATGTTCCTCTTCCAAGATGGCAACCAGCAGATTCAGCACATGGCTTTTCTCCACCATTTTTCGGCCTAGAGTCACCACATCCACAACAAAATTAATTTTCATCCGGAATTCTACAACTACAACCAGAACAGGTCTATACCACAGAATCAGAACAGGTCCATACTCACAAGGTACATTTTTGTAATACACAATTCAAAACTCTGTTTTTCTTTTTCCTCATTTCTTCTACCCAATTCTCTCTATAAAAACTATCAGAAACCCTCACCCATACACAAGCAGCAGATAACAATCCATTGTCTTCCAAAACATCTTTTCTATCTGTTAACACAAGATTCCACTCTAGAGGCTACAATCTTCCTCCTGCTGGCATTCCACACAACTTCATGAGTTTTGTACATTGTTTAATATGACTCTTTCCTTCACGAGCTGCAACTAATGTGCATGGGTCTAACTTGCCTTCTGAATTTGGCTTTTTGCCAATACGACACAATTTCATCAATTTTTCCATCCTCTCCCAAGATAAACAACACAAAACAAACAATCTTTCTCTATGCAGACCCAGATAAGAACAACAGACAAACAAAAAGATGGGGGAGATGACGTACAACTGAAACACTAAAGAAAACCTAGGGTTTGCAGCATACACTTGCAAACCAGTTCTTGTTTTCCCTCGTGGTCCATGAATATACAAAGACACCTCTAGTATCACCCTTGGCTAATAGGTGTCTATACCAGCCGATTCACTCCAGGAAAACATTTTAAAAATGTTAGATTTATGTATAAAGCAAGGCTCTGCACTCAGTCTAGCTAAGCTGGGCACTAACATATGGCTCTGCACTCAGTCTATCTGAGCTGGGCACTACAAAAGGCTCTGCACTTAGTATATCTGAGCTGGGCACTACAAAAGGCTCTGCACTCAGTATATCTGAGCTGGGCACTACAAAAGGCTCTGTACTCAGTATATATGAGCTGGGCACTACATCAGAACCACAAACCGTATCACAGGCAACCACAAACCATATACTTTACACGTTTTCCAGACACCACTCACAAACCCACATGCTCTCTTAATTACCAGTCAATCTCCCCTCGAGACAAACACACAACAGACAGCAGGCAACTAAACACATGATGGTTCTTCCACAATTAATATGGCCAGCAGCCATGAGACCCGTCTGCCATGTACAGAGACCCTGAAAATCGGACACAGTCAGGCAATCAGGGCCACACACCCCGAGATCACACAGGGAAGACTGAAGATTATAAAAATCAGCAGACGTACCGTGCTCTGGGTTAGGAGGCGATCAATCTCCTTTCTCAAGGTGTAGAGCTCGTCCTGCGATTCCAATTGCCGATTCCAAGGGTTTTTGGGTGTCGAAGTCTGATGGCCCCACATTGGGCGCTAATAATGTTAGGGTGAACTCTTAACCAGAGATCACTTGTTGCCTACTGGCTGGCCTAATTGGTGTGGACCAAGTGGATGCGTAAAGAATTCATGCCAGACACAGTCGGATGTGAAATCTCTTCTTGATCACAGTCAAAATGACAGCCAAGAGAGAAGTACAGAGCATGCGGCCTCTGATATAGACTAGGAGCATACACAAGTTCGGATATGCCCATTTAGTGGGACAGTTCATGGGCTAGCCAATGGGGAGATCCGTGTTGCTGTTGATGGGCAGGTCTGACTTCAGTAGATTAATCCATGGTGTCATCTGATCTGTGGGTTGGTCCTCTAGCTTGGCCAGTGTGTCTTTTCCTTATATGGTGGTCATCTTACATCTGGACATTCCTTGTATTCCAGGCAAGGTGTGGGAAACAGGAAATGGCAGTAATCCTTAAATCTGTGTCATGTGTATGATCTGAAACCTGAATTATGTAAGGCAAATCGACATACTTCCCACAATCCCTTGTCAAGCAAGAGGTTAATTAAGTATTTTATGGAAAGGTCCTCCTCAACAGATATATGACTCCTTTTAAAATGAACGTGTCCTCAGTTTTTCCCCTATAAGTTGCGGACACTACCAGTGAGCTCTTATATACAGCAATCTAGAATACTATATATAAGAGCCCAAGCTGCTCTGTATAATATGAAAAACAGCTTTTTTTATAGTCACCCATGGGGTATTCCAGTCCTATAGGCGTCGCTGCTCTCGGTCTGGCGCTTCCTATCTTCTTGTGAGCATTGTCCTCCTTCTCTGCACCATGTGGCTGATGTGTCCTACATAATTCACACAGAGTCCTCCATGGGACTCCTGTGCATGTGAACTCCTCTCTGCCAGGCAGATGGCAGATCAAAGTACTGTAATGTGCAGGTGCGGGGAAAAGTCAAAGAACACCTGCGCATGCGGTCTACAATACTATGATTTGCCCCTTAGCAGAGCAGATAGAAGCACACATACACAGGAACGCAATGGAGGCCTCTGTGTGGATGATGTAGGACGCGTCATTCACATAGAACAGGGAAGGAGGATGATGATCATAAGAAGAGAAGAGGTGCCAGATCAAGACCAGCGACACCCATCAGACCAAACCACCCCGTAGGTTAGTATAATTAAAGGTCTTTTTTAGGTTATACAGAGCTGCCTGGTACTTATATACAGTATTCTAGAATGCAGTATAGAAAAGCTCACTGGTAGAGGCAATAGTTTATAGGGGACAAATCTGGTGACAGTTTCCCTTTAATTAGTGTAACAAGGACCCTGCAACATTTATATTATGTGCGCACGCTGAATCTTTGGGGTGACCACAAAGATGCAAGTTTTTGGTTCCAAAAAAACGCACCTTCAGCATGCATTTTTTGCTGCATTTTACTGCATTTTTTTACAGCGTTTTTGCCCAGTGCGTTTTTCTAAGTAAAATTTATTGACTGGAAGGGCTCAAAAATGCTGGCAAAAACGCAGAAAGAATTGACATGCTGCATCTATGTGGTCACCACAAAGACGCAGCCAAAAAAAAAGCTGCAGCGTGTGGACAGAAAAAATGAAATTTCATAGACATTGCTGGGGAAGGAAATGCCTGCAGTTTAGGACCAAAACTGCACCCAAAAAATGCACAAAAACGCAGCGTGCGCACAAGGCCTAAAGCGGGCTTTACACACTACAATATATCTAACGATGTGTCGGCAGGGTCACGTCGTAAGTGACGCACATCCAGCATCGTTAGTGTTGTAGTAGTGTGTGAAACCTACGTGCGATTCCGATTGTACGCAAAAACGTTGATCAAATACACGTCGTTCATTTTCTAAAAATTTAAATTTCGGTTGTTCAATGTTCCCGAGGCAGCACACATCGCTGTGTGTGACACCCCGGGAACGATGAACACTGCTTACCTGCATCCCGCCGGCAATGCTGAAGAAAGGAGGTGGGCTGGATGTTTGTCTCGCTCATCTCCGCCCCTCCGCTTCTATTGGCCGACAGCTGTGTGACGTCGCTGTGACGCCGAACGTCCCTCCCCCTTCAGGAAGTGGATGTTTGCTGCCCACAGCGAGGTCGTATGGAAGGTAAGTATGTGTGACGGGGGTTACAGCATTGTGCAACACGGGCAATAAATTGCCCGTGCCGCACAAACGATGGGGGCGGGTGCGAACGCAAATGTGATCGCACGTTTAATTGAAACGTGTAAAGCAGCCTTTAGTCTCCATAACTTCAACATACTCCATTGTCAATACTGCAAGTACATGCCATAGTTGGCTTTGCCTACTGCAAGATGGTAGAGCTTATGAATAGGTGACACCAGCCCCCTGGGTTCCTCACCACCCGATTACCTCAGAATTTTTTCAGGGTGCCACCACTTCTTTTTGCCTTACTGACCTTTATTTACCAACAAACTACATCATGGATTGCTTAAAGGGAACCTGTCATCAGATTTGGTGACTATAAGCTGCAGCCACCACTTGTGGGCTCTTATATACAGCATTCTGGAATACTGTCTATAAGATCCCAGGCTGCACTGTGTAATGTAAAAATCACTTTTATAATACTCACCTAGTGGGGGCGGTCTGGTCCGAGGGGTGTTGCTGTGCTCCGGTCTGGCGCTCTACCTCTCTGCTGTGATCGCCATATCTCCATCCTCCTCCTACCCAGCCCAGTATGGATGACGTGTCCTATGTCATCCACACAGGTCGGCATTGCGCTCCTGTGCAGGCGTACTTTGATCCTACTGAGGGCAGATCATAGCACTGTAATGCGCAGTCGCGAGGAAAGGTTAAAGACCACCCATGCAAGCACACTACAATACCTTCATCTGCCCTGATTTACAGTAGGGGCTCTCATCTTGGCTACAAAATGTATTGTTTGTAAGCCCCCACTTTATAGGCTCTCTGATAGGGTGAGGGTTTAATGTTTATTATAACTTTTGAATCCGGAATATATTTCTTATCCTATAAGGTTTTTTAATGGCTTTTAATTCTGTGTGTTTTTTTTGACCGTAGCATCCATTAATAACCTTCTTGGTATTTATTTACTTGGTGCTCTGAAATTTGTTGCATTCTCCTTTCTTTTGCCTTGACTCTGTAAGAAATGAAATTCTGCAATTGCATGAACAGAATATTTTAATCCATTGTGTTCTCCTTTCATCCTCATCTCCTCCATCACCTTTCTGTATTTTTGGTTGCAGTTCTGCAGTGATACATCATCTTCCTTGCATTGTCTTGACATCTCAATCTTCCCTCCTGCAGCATCAATTATTAAGTGCTCTTCCTCCTCCGAGGCTTTTAACTCTTGTCTATCTCTTGAAGATAAAACCTTAAAAGAAAATAATGGGTTTTAAAGCCAGAGGTGACTTCTGCCATCAGAGGTGACACTCCTACCGTCTCCTGCAGGGAAGACATTAGTGAGTCAACCACTACCTCTCTAGTGACACAGTTTGCTTCGATGGAACCTGCCTATTATCACTGCACTGAGAATGTGCTGTCACTTCATCCGGAGCTGGTGTGGCTCACGCTTCCATGTTCAGCTATATATATACATATTATACAGAAAAAAATACTATTATAAAATACTATTATATAATAGCAAAATAATAATAATAATAATAATAATAATAATAATAATAATAATATTTTGGTCAAATAGCAAAAAAAAATGTGGTTCTGAAATTCTGAATGTCTAATCTAATAATTAATATATTAATGTGGGTTGAGTAGTCCTACATTATTCCTACCATCTGTGCCCTGAACTGGCAAGAAAGAGCACTTTCTCAAAAGGAATCAGTCACCAGATTTTTTCATCTAATCTGAAAGCAGCATGATGGTAAGGGCAAAGGACCAGATTCCAGCGATGTGTCATTTGTTGCGCTTGTTAGTGTAATTTTTTATAAATTTTATTTAGTTTTATTTATTTTTTTATATTTTTTCATTGTTTTATTAGCAGGAGATTATCACTAGAAGACTAGTAAGCCTGCTGCCAGGAAGTCAAACCACGCATCCACCACTGATTGGCAGATTTCTACCTGTGCCCAGTTACACAGAAGTCTGTGACTCAGTGGTGGGTTGTGGTTATTCAGAACTTAGCATTCAGAGGACTGGTAGATAAAACAGTTTTTATAACAAATACAAAATACAGTCCAGTAAGGGACACATCACTATCACAATTGTAGTGTACTTACAATAAAAATTACAGACCTCTCCATTCTTTGTAAGTGGGAAAACTTGCAAAATCAGCAGAGGATCAAATACTTATTTTCCATGTGCTAATGTCGCGGGCGGAGGAGGGGACGCTGCGCTCTCCCACTGCTCGGGTCAGGCTGCCGCTGCTGCCGCGGCCTGCTGCTGCTCGGTGGCTTGAGCGATGGGCCGGATCCCGGGGACTCGAGCGGCGCTCCTCGCCCATGAGTGAAAAGGGGATTGGTTTTTAGGATAGTTTATTGTCCGTGACGCCACCCACGGTTGTGGTGATTGTATGGACACCACCGCTGCTCTGTATGGGGATCCCGGGAGCGGTGACAGGGAGCAGCAAAGTTGTTAGTTCTCCCCTCCGTGGGTAGGGGGTGGTTGTCCTGGGGCCCAGTGATGATTTGGGGGAGGCTGGATGGCAGGGCCGGTGCAGGGCTTGGTGGGGTGCAGGGACGCGGGGGCAGCGCTGTGCCTCACAGCACTGTGGTACTCACTCAGCCTGAGACGGTGACACAGTTCTCGGTAAAACACATGGCTGGAAAGACTGTTCCCACGGACGGCTGCTGTTGCTTTTCCCCGGTAGTTGACGGTGACGGTCTCTTTTCCTGCACCTAAGTCTATGTTGGTAGCGATGGGTTCCCACCGGTAACCCGCTCCCCGGCTTGTATATGTGCCGGAGGAGCCCCTTTTTGCCCGCAGGCGCTGGCCCTGAGAAGCTGGTGCCTTGGCAGTGGCGGTGTCTCTCTCTAACGGTTGGACTGTTGCCTTCAATCGGGACTTGGTTGTTGGGAGACCCAGAGGTCCCCTTCACTGACGGATTTGGCAAATTCATGGCGACTCCTAGCCTTGCCGGGATCCGAAAGGCCCCTGCCAATGGTGCTGGCTTCTCTTCGTATACCGCTCCGGTACCGCCGGGCCACCACCCGTCCACGGTCCTTTCGGCAACCTCCGAGCAGCCTCTCCTGCAGACAATCACCGCCGTCTGCTGACCTTGCTGTCTCAGTCCGGGGCACACACCCAGACCAACTTCAGGCTTTCTCAACTGTCACTTTTTACTGTCACTACTCTCACTTGCTCCTCTGCCACTTCCTTCAACTTCACTCCTCAAAACCTATCTCTAACTGTCCTCTCACTGTTCTGCCTGGTTTTCCCGCCTCCAGGGCTGTGTACTCCTCGGTGGGTGGAGCCAACCACCTGGCCCACCCCCTGGTGTGAACATCAGCCCCTGGAGGAAGGCAACAAAGATTTTTGTGTAGCTTTGGTGTACCTATCCGGGGTGTAGGGTGTGGTGGTGTTATGACCTGTGACCCCTGGCTTGCCCAGGGCGTCACATTCCCCCTTAGCAAAATCCAGACCGTCCGCGGGCTGCCCGTCCAACACCGGTTTTATTTTTTTTTCTGAAAAGATATAAACATGACATACAAGTAAAATAACTTCATCCCACATCGGGAGGTGCTTTGCTTAAACGTTACGGTAACGGTTGCGGCTGCCGCTCTCTCCCACCCAAGTAACCAGGCCCTGATGCTGCCTCTAAGAAACAGGCAGCACCCCTTGACCCCAGTCCTGAACCAGTTACCCGAGCGGGATCTGTCCTTCCCCTCCAGAGGGTAGCCACCGGTTCCTGTGGTGGCTGGGCCCCAGCCTACTCCACTGCGGGCCCTCCCTCCAACCTGCCTCTCCGGAGGCAGTAACGGTTAGCTGCAACACAACATTTTTATTTACATGCCACTAATGTTTGTGGTTGCCCTGCAAGTTCACGGGCTTGTTCATAGAGAGTTCCCTATGCAACCTTTGAAGAGTCCCCACGGGGACAACAATGCCGGCAACGGCCGGTTTCAAATCACGGTTCAAATCAGGTTACTTTCACGGTAATCACTTTCATTTGCTTCAAAAACTTTTCAACTTTTCAACACACACTGGTGGTCCCAACGGGGACGGTGCAACGGTGCTCCGCTGCCCTACTCAGAGTCCTCAGCTAAGGCGGATCCATCCCCCTCCACCAGCATATCAAACATGCACTGACATGCCTGCTGTGACAGGGGTACCCGGTACCCATTTCCACCGGTACGCGAGGTATGGAAAACCACTGGGCCTCCTTCATAGCGGGAACGCTCACTTGCCTCCTCAAACTCAGCAGCGGACCCGGGGCTGGGGCCGGAGTCATCATCTCTTGCTCCTGCGTCAGGCGGGTTACCGCCAGCTGCCGCAGCCTCCTGGCCTCCAGCATCCAGCACTTCAGACCCTTCTGCGGTAGCACGGAGCAGCAGATCAGGCGAGTTCACACTGAGGCGCCCCATAAGTAATGGCAAGGGTGATGCATAGGCCGAGACTAGGCCGGGCCCCTCAGCCGCAGTGGCCGGTCCTGGTAGGACATAGGGACGTGGGTCACCAGTCGACTCTGTTACATCTATTCCCCCTCCGTACATCGGGGCAGTTGTAATAAGCATCTCCACCTCGTTGGTTCATTGCTTCATCATCCAGAAAATCTGATCCTGCTGACGCTGGTGGAATTGAATCACCCGGGCCTTCATCCAGGCCACGGTCCCGGGCTCGGGGCCCGGCACAGTCACTACCGGGACTTCTGGCACCATTCTGTTAAGGGGCCGCGGTCCTAGCGATTCTCCCTGGTGTACTTCAGGGACGTCCCGGACATCTGCAGCCGGCTGGTCCGCCGGGGCGGTTTGGCAGGGTATCGCTACCGGTTGGGCAGGTAGCGGGCCTAGTGGCGGAGCGACAGCAGCTAGCACGGGTAGCGGGGAGAGAGGCAGGGTGAGCGGAAGCTGGCCGGGCTCCTCAGCTCCAATGGCCGATCCCTCAGGAATACAGGGGCGTGGGTCTCTTACCCACTCATCCAAATCCTCTTCCACCTCGCGTCTCCGCATAGCAGCCACCACGTCCGCCATGTCGGACTCCCACTCCTCCAAGAGGAGTTGCATGTGGGCCTGCAGACGGTTGCTCAGCAGGACAGTCCAGTCCCTCAACCACGTCGCCGTGCCGGGCACGGGGGCTTCCTCGTTGGGAGTTGGGGTATGCATCTTGGTGACGAGGTCTTCCAGGAACCCAATATCGCTGCAGAGTCCTGGCGTCTCTGCTTTTATAGCCGCAGCTACATGCATTCAGTCGCCATTTTGTCCCCCTTAGCCTCTTTCCGGCCCCTCCTCTATCGGGGCGGGGTTTTGGCCTTCGCGCCTCTGCTACTCGAGAAGACGCTCGAGCGGGAACTCTTCGCGCCAAAGATGGCAGCTTCTGAAATTTTCCGGCCGGACACCTCCGGCGGTCACAAGGCGCACCTCTACCCAACGGCAGAGTGGTAAGATCCTGTTCGTGACGCCAAGTTGTCGCGGGCGGAGGAGGGGACGCTGCGCTCTCCCACTGCTCGGGTCCGGCTGCTGCTGCTGCCGCGGCCTGCTGCTGCTCGGTGGCTCGAGCGATGGGCCGGATCCCGGGGACTCGAGCGGCGCTCCTCGCCCATGAGTGAAAAGGGGATTGGTTTTTGGGATAGTTTATTGTCCATGACGCCACCTACGGTTGTGGTGATTGTATGGACACCACCGCTGCTCTGTATGGGGATCCCGGGAGCGGTGACAGGGAGCAGCAAAGTTGTTAGTTCTCGCCTCCGTGGGTAGGGGGTAGTTGTCCCGGGGCCCAGTGATGATTTGGGGGAGGCTGGATGGCAGGGCCGGTGCAGGGCTTGGTGGGGTGCAGGGACGCGGGGGCAGCGCTGTGCCTCACGGCACTGTGGTACTCACTCAGCCTGAGACGGTGACACAGTTCTCGGTAAAACACACGGCTGGAAAGACGGTTCCCACGGACGGCTGCTGTTGCTTTTCCCCGGTAGTTGATGGTGACGGTCTCTTTTCCTGCACCTAAGTCTATGTTGGTAGCGATGGGTTCCCACTGGTAACCCGCTCCCTGGCTTGGATATGTGCCGGAAGAGCCCCTCTTTGCCCGCAGGCGCTGGCCCTGAGAAACTGGTGCCTTGGCGGTGGCGATGTCTCTCTCTAACGGTTGGACTGTTGCCTTCAATCGGGACTTGGTTGTTGGGAGACCCAGAGGTCCCCTTCACTGACGGATTTGGCAAATTCACGGCGACTCCTAGCCTTGCCGGGATCCGAAAGGCCCCTGCCAATGGTGCTGGCTTCTCTTCGTATACCGCTCCGGTACTGCCGGGCCACGACCCGTCCACGGTCCTTTCGGCAACCTCCGAGCAGCCTCTCCTGCAGACAATCACCGCCGTCTGCTGACCTTGCTGTCTCAGTCCGGGGCACACACCCGGACCAACTTCAGGCTTTCTCAACTGTCACTTTTTACTGTCACTACTCTCACTTGCTCCTCTACCACTTCCTTCAACTTCACTCCTCAAAACCTATCTCTAACTGTCCTCTCACTGTTCTGCCTGGTTTTCCCGCCTCCAGGGCTGTGTACTCCTCGGTGGGCGGAGCCAACTGCCTGGCCCACCCCCTGGTGTGAACATCAGCCCCTGGAGGAAGGCAACAAGGATTTTTGTGTAGCTTTGGGGTACCTATCCGGGGTGTAGGGTGTGGTGGTGTTATGACCTGTGACCCCTGGCTTGCCCAGGGCATCACACTAACATTAATTTTTAAAGGTCCAATGAATTTTTGTAATAATGAATGCAGTGTGTATTGTGAAGTGTGATGACAGATCTACTTTAAGTTCTTCAACTGATTCATAAAAATTGGTAGAAAATTAAATTGGCTGTAAAATCAATATGAAAACATTATCAGGAGTAGTATTATTGGAGTAGTTCTCAGGGCAACATGTACCAAGTGTAGCAAGTGACCAGTCTGCATGCACACGGGAAGTTTGACCTTAAAGGGAACCAACCACCAGGATTATGCTATATGAAGTAAAGGCAGTGCCATACTGGCCCTAGGATGCTGAATCCAGGCATACCTGCTGTATAAAGATCAGATGCTTGATTGCTGAAATATCTGGAATCTAAGTTCTAGAAATGCACTGTACCTTTGAATAGCGCGTGCATTTGTGGGTCAGGTCCTCGCTGTACAGTCCTCCTCCTGCATCCTCCCTTTTTTTAATTTAAATATTGGGCTGCCATTGCTGTTGTTGGCATGATATCTTCATTAAAATGGCGCCAGAGTTAGTGCATGTGTAACGCCTTGGCCTATCAGGTTGTCACAGGGTATTGTGTAATCTGCCCTTCTGTGCAATATCCACCTCCTCCTTGGTTGTGGGTCCCCAACCAATGATGTTGCCAAAAGCAGCTAATTAAAATCCTAGGAACACTCTGCACCACACCCACCCGAACGTGCTACCCCGAGCGGCAGCGGTGTTAAGAACTTTAGTTTACCAAGTTGTCGGTGTCAGATTTCTTTGGACTGAGTGAGTACACAAGTGACCCCTACATCCAAAATGGCACGTCACCCGTTACTGTGGTGCCCTGGACAAGCCAGGACGTCACAGGTACTGCAACAACACACCCCACACCCCAGTTAGGCACATCAGCCGCACACACAAAATCCTTGTTGCCTCCCTCCAGGGGCTGATGTCCACACCAGGTGGGGTGGAGCCAGGAGGTTGGCTCCACCCACCGAGGAGTTCACAGTCCTAAAGGCGAGAAAAGAAGTCAGTTGAGTTTGGAGGGTGGAGGAAGCAGTAGTGGAGCAGACTGACCGTGTCCGGGTACGTGGCCCGGGCACCTACGAGCAAGGTTGGCAGATGGTGGTGACCGTCTGCAGGCGAGGCCGATTGATGCACAACCGTAAGGACCGGGGACGGGCTCAACCGTGAAGGGAAATACAGCTACCGCCACAGCTAGAGTTCCCAGGGCCAGCGCCTGAGGGCAAAAGGGGCTCCTCCGGCAAATATACCGCTGGGGAGCGGGTTACCGGTGGAAAGCCATCGGGGCCGAGAACACAACACCGGTGCAGGGAGAGACAGTTACCGCCAACCTACCGGGAGTGACCGTCGCAGCCGTCTGTGGGACTCGTCCATCCAGCCGTTTGTTTTACCAGAGACTCTGTGTACGTTACTGGCTGAGTAAGTACCACCGTGCCGTCTGGCACTGCGCTGCCCCCGCGACCCTGCACCCGGCCAAGCCCTGCAATCCACCTTACAGTCAACAACTCCGGGCCCCGGGACTACCAAAATCCCCCTACCCACAGAGGGGAGAGAAACATCCCAGCTGCTCCCTGTCATCGCTCCCGGGATCCCCGTACAGAGCAGCGGTTGTGCCCCAACCTCACCACACACCGTGGGTGGCGTCACAAACCGACATCCCAAACCCCAACAGACCACCCCTTTCACTCACGGGCGAGGAGCACCGCTCGAGGTCCCGGGATCCGGCCCACCTCTCGAGCCACCGAGTAGCAGCAGCAGCCGGACCCGAGCCGCAAGCGCGCTGTCAAGTAGCGCACCCCCCGCCTGCGACATTACCATCACCGAGTCCCAGGGCATCCCCCTACCCATGGAGGGGTTAAACACCTAGCTGCCCACTCCATCGCCATTGGGTACTCCCAGCTGCAGAGGTGGTACTTCACACTTACCACACACCAAGGGTGTCATCACGAACTTTAACCAAACAGCCCCATGTAAATACTCCCCCTTTTATTTGAGTGGCCGCATGACCCCGACCCCCAGGGCCGGAGACCCCTCGAGCCACTGCGGATCCAGATCCGAGCAGCGCGGCTGCTGACGAGGAGGCGGTACACATGCGTGTACTGTGCTCTCCGGCGCCATCTTATTAAGACACTGTGGAGAAGATTATAAGCAGGATCAGATCGTGTGCAGATTATTTTTACATGCCTGCCGCTCATAGTCATCTTCACAGAAAGTGGCGCCAGACATTACGATATGTACATGCGCGGACTCCAGAGCCATTTTTATTAAGACAAAATCACTGTGACAATGTGCACGCGCTGCCAACAGCAGCAATGGCAGCACAGCGTGAAATTTAAATAAATAAAAGGGGGCAATGACATGGACGACGCAGAAGGAGGACCTTATAGTGAGGATCCAACCCACAAAGGCCCACACCGCTGCATACGCCAGTCATAGGTGCAGTGCATTTCTGGAACTTTGATTAAAGATCAACCAAGCATCAGATCTTTATACAACAGGTATGCCTGGACACAGTATCCTAGTGCCAATATGGCACTGCCTTTACTTTATATAGCAAAATTCTGCTGGTTGGTTCCCTTTAAATAATTGCTGAATGCAGTTGGTGGTCATATAATACGTGCCTCTGTCATTTTCTCTTTGTGCATATAAACTGTATTTGGGCGATCGTTATGCATGTACCTCCATTATACCTGTTGCAGATGCCGTCATAAACAGAAACCATGACACATGCCAGATCTGTGCGTCGGCACTAATGGAAATAGATGGCCACCATAATTCTATAATAGGCATCCAATGGGGGCAGAATCTAAGTTACCTCTTCCTCCAATGGTTCATTGTTCTCTACAGACGTATAAATCCCTAAATAAATCATTACATATCTGCTTTCTGCTCCTGTAATAACTGAACTATGAGTCATATATCGAGGACGTATTGAGGTAAATGTAATCTCGGCAATGCCGAAGAACAATAGATTTTATTTTTATCAGTGTGACGAGTGCTTCCATCAGATCCTCATTTGTCATTTCGTATACATCTTTGCTTCATACCCACATCCCCCTCTCTGAATAGTTAAGAAACTTTTTTTTTGGATTTGCTCCTTCGGCTTCGGCACCCTTGGCAGACAAAGGAAAAACACAGTAGGCCCTTGCTTCCTTTGGAGGAAATAGAAACCATTGCAGGGTATCTATAGCAACCGGTTCTCGTTGGTGTTATAAATGGAATATTATTACAGGAAGATAAAAGACTTTGCAGAACTCTCCCCGGTC
Source organism: Anomaloglossus baeobatrachus (assembly GCF_048569485.1). Lineage (NCBI taxonomy): Eukaryota > Metazoa > Chordata > Amphibia > Anura > Aromobatidae > Anomaloglossus > Anomaloglossus baeobatrachus. The sequence goes on from NC_134356.1 coordinate 73,713,452, forward strand.
AGGCACCGGCTGTCTCAGTCCATAGGAAACTGCTTGTTTTCACTCCACTCGCAGATCCTAGTCTGTCTGTAGAATTATATGGACCCTAAATGTTTGTCTCATTAACTTCACGCCATATTTTACACCATGAAAACATCTGTACATGCTAAATTATTGGAGATCTGGGACAAGTTATTTTGGTGTTCACATCAACATGTTTTATATAGTACCTAGAGGCACTTTTTATCTCCATTCTTCACAATCTGGCATTGTTTTTTTTTCTTGCTACTGCATCGTGGCGTTCCTACGATATGGCCCTCTCTTCCCTGTATATAAAGATAGTCTTTTTAGCCAATAGGTCATAGTCCTCAAGAAGACTCCCACAGAAGATTTGACCACCCAACCCTTCTGAATTCAGCAGGTCTTTTCCAATTTGAGAGCTTAGTCCCGCTGTCCCAACTCATCAGGTCTTTGTCCCGACTTACTCTCACCTATCTTTGACGGCTCTGTAGCTCCTCCTCGGGGGTGAGGCCGGTATCTCTCTGTATGAATATAAATTAACCAAACAATTCTCTTCCCTGGTCTCCTCAGAACTCAAACACACGATCTTCTGGTTCACAGACAGCAGCTCTGACAATGAAAATTGCAGAAAAGGGAAAAAAAGTATGGCTTTCACAATTGGTAATATTCAAAACTTTATTCTTCGGTAAGGCAGAGGGGAGGGTCAGGGGACGTCCGGACGACAGCCAGTTTGTCGTAATCGAGTCCACGCTTCCACGGGTCTTTTGAAGCGGATCTGTTGAAGTGCAGAATCAGTCTCGAAAAATACCTGTCATCCTGACGCTCCCCTCTGCCTTACCTGTATGCTATGATGGGCTGAATAATAAAGTTGTGAATATTACCAATGGCGAGTGAACTTTTTTTCCTTTTGTGAATTAAAGACTTGTGCTTTATGTGCTAAGCACCAGTATTGTTTTAGCCACAGGTGCCTAAATCAAGTTTGTACAATAAAGCATGTTGCTGGAGATTATATGGAGGTGCTGGACTTCTTTTTCTTCTACTTCGCAAGCTCTAACAATGAATCACAGCCCACATTGTAGGACCTAAAAGAATTTGATATTCTTCAGCTGTATTGCATTCAGGTAACCCAGACGTAGATTATAGAGGTACATAGAGATACATCTCTACATAGGGGTCTATGTACATGTCTATGTACCTGTATTCTAGAGTTGAAAAAAGTCAAATTTTTTTTGTTCCTATAAAACTTCTAAAAGTAATGAAAAAATATTATAAAAGATTCCTTTTTTCTGTATTTTCTTCCACAGGACTCAAAACAACACTCTACAACGTTGCAAGAAGGATCTAAAACCTAGAGTCACAAGCTCTGTTGCTCTCAGTGGGAGGATTTTGTAATCTTGAAGCTGCAGTGTAGGCTCTGACTGTATGTAACGTTTAAACATAGCGTAAATGCTACATTTTTTTCTGCTGTTTTTTTCTACACAATTTTTGCAGGTGTCCTAACCCTACAACATACTAACAATCTTTTCTGATTAAGGCCCCTTTCACACGTCAGAGATTCTGGTACATATGTGCTAGTTTTTATATGTACCAGAATCACAGACATACGCAGACCTATTAAAATCAATGGGTCTGCGCACACATTCACTGACCATGTATGCGTTCGGCATACGGCTGCTTCTCACTTGCGAGTTTCTCGCAGTAGAGCAATGCGAGAAAAACTCGCATTGGAATCGGACACATGTTAGTGAATGATTCAGCTCTCATCTGCGATTTTTTTCTCAGTCCAAATCGGACTGAGAAAAAAATCGCAGCATGCTGCTTTTTTGCGAGTTTCTCGCACCATTTGTCCCAATGATTTCCTATGGAAGGGGATTAAAAGTAGGATCACACACGCACACCAGCGTTCACATTTGCGAGTGTGGCAGTAACTTCGCTCATTAAATATTCAACAGATGAATGTGACATCACATTCCCAAAGGTAAATTAAATGACACATGTGTAATAGCTTTTAGATAATTCAGATGTTGCATGAAACTAGCATCGCAAACGCGACACACACGCGAGCAAAAAGCATTGCACTTGCGTTGCACTGGCACCTAACGTGAACTAAAATCAGCCGAGTATTTTTCAGCCCAGTCGGACCGATTTTACTCGCATAGATGTGTTTCCAGCCATACACACTTATCCATGTGTTCCACATGGAGACATGACCATTTATTTCTGGTATCACTGATGTCTCATGGACCACACTATGGTGTGATCCATGAAACTCATACCAGAAAAACACGTACATTGAAAATAAAAAGCTTTTTAAACTCACCATCTTCAGCGACGCTGTGTTCAGCCTCTGCTCTCTGCTGCTTCCAGGCCGGCTCATTATGGTCATTCATATGCATTTATGCACAGCACTGTGACCCAGAAGTAGCTGTAGTAGGGCCAGCAGTGACAGGAAACACAGCAGAGTCAAAGAGTTTAGCACCACGGACAGCAGGAGCGGGGACAGGTGAGTTTATCTCCATGTGCAATCATGGATGACTGATCACGGATTGCACATGGACAACCCACCTGTGCCATGCATAACAGCACATAGAGGAACATAGGCAATTTTAACACGTTAGTTAAAAACATCTGTGTTTTTCACTGACGTTTGAAACAGACCTAATGCGGTGTTTGCTGCTTTTTTATGCATTTTTGGTTCAGATGTGATGGTACATTTTAATGCCTATTAATGGTACAGAAAAGATTTGATTCTGGATTTAAATATACAACAGCATTTTTTTTACTTACATTTTTTATAGGCTGCACATGGAAGTTTATAGAGGGAAAAAAATCACCAAAACTGCACAGTTCAGCAGCATCTTTAGATGCACAGAGGTTTCATAAAATTGCATCCTTTTCGCTGTGACATTTAGGGTGTATTCACATTTTTTTTTCCTGAACAAAAATTCTGCTGCATTTAACTGTCCAAGCAAAGTGGATGTAATTGATGTAGACAACGACGTCACCTGCTGGCCTCTGATTGTCCAGCGGCTGCCATTGGTGAAGCTCTAAGGAACGTTCCTGTGTGCGGCAGCGGGAATCAATCATCTGAAGTAAAGTGCAGATGGCTGCGCTCCCCGGCATAGGGCCACAAAAGAAGCTGACTCAGGAGCTGCATGCGGCCCACATATTTGAGACCCCTGGGTTACAAAGAGGCATGTATTGTACTGCATGATATGTAAGCGCGCCTCACTCAGGACCCTGATTAAAGGTACAGAATACAAATTACCGGCGGCTGCATCCCGATCTATAAGACAAGCAGCGGCCGCTGGTGATTTAACTAGATATGCGTATATGGCCTCCTGGACCGGTCATTTTGGAAGAGTGTAGTTCTAGTTAAACTACCAGCCACCGCAGTTTGTCTTATTGATCGGGATGTGGCCGCCTGCCCCTGCCGTGTGTGTCACCAAAATTGCTCGGCGTGTCACCTCTGTCATAGGTTCGCCATCACTGCATTACAGCCTTCTCACACCTTTCTGAAGCTGTCCAGATCTCTGGATCACACCAGCTTCAGGCCTCCTTTGATTCGCTGATGCTAGAGAGGGAAAGCTGCTTTTGATATCTACAAGGAAGAGCATTTAGTTTGGGGCAGTGGCACCCATCATGCTGCTGGTCCAAACTATTAATCTTCATGACTGCACAAACCCTCGCAAAGTAGGAAGCCAGGGACGCCTGGACAGGATGCGGTGAACTCTGGAGGAAAACAAGATGAGGATAGCATTTTAACTAGGTTGGATGAAAATAATACTGATGACAACCTTCATTATTGTGAAGCATTTAATTCCACTTTTCCTTAATGTGTGAATGTCCATTTAGAAGAATTTTAGTTTGTGTTAGTATTACTAACATTTTGTCTCTGGTTACAGAGCTTAATAAACATTTATATCTTAGATACAACCATGAGGATATCTGAGTATTTAGAAGATGGCTCCAGACTGACTCCCCAATTACTGCAGCAGTTCACATTGGAATGTCTGGTATCACACACGCATTTAAAGTTTACAGATTCAGCAATGTTTGGATTATACTAAATATCCAGTGTCAGATCATCGAGTGTAGCAGAAAACATTTAAGTGTATGAGAAGCTAAATAATTATTTATATATATATATATATATATATATATATATACTGCATATTTGTATATATTTATATGTCTCCCACAAGGAATATAAAAAGACTCCATAATCAAAGGAAGTGTCACTATATACAGTATATATATATATATATATATATATATATATGTATATATATATATATTTATATATATATATATATATATATATATAATGTCACGGGCGGGGAGGGCGCTGCGCTCACCACGCTCGGGTCCGGCGCTGCTGCTGCTGCTCGGTGGCTCGAGCGGTGGGCTGGACCCGGGGACTCGAGCGGCGCTCCTTGCCCGTGAGTGAAAAGGGGAGGATTGTTTGGGGATTGAGTCCGTGACGCCACCCACGGTTTGTGGTGAGGTTGGGACACCACCGCTGCTCTAGTGACGGGGATCCCTGGAGCGATGACAGGGAGCAGCTGGGATGTTGTTTTCCCCCTCCGTGGGTAGGGGTTGGTTGTCCCGGGGCCCGGTAAGGTGTGACGGGGAGGTACGGTTGGTGAGGTGCAGGGTCGCGGGGGCAGCGCGGTGCCAGGTGGCACGGTGGTACTCACTCAGCCAAGAATCGATACAGAGTCTCCGGTAAAACAAACGGCTGGATGGACGGGTCCCGCAGCTGGCTGCTGTGGTTACTCCCGGACGGTTGATGGTGGCTGCCTTTCCCTGCACCTCTTGTGTATCTTCGGTCCCGATGGCTTCCCACTGGTAACCCGCTCCCCAGCTTGGATAGGTGCTGGAGGAGCCTCTTTTGCCCGCAGGCTCTGGCCCTGGGAATTCTAGCTGTGGCGGTAGCTGTATTTCCCTTTCTCTGTTTGGACGGTTGCCTTCAATCGGATCTTTGCTGCTAGGAAACCCCGGAGGTTCCAGTCGCTAACGTATTTGACCTGTTTAATGGCGACTCCAAGCCTGGTCGGGGTCCGCAGGCCCTGCCGGTTTGTGCTGGCTTCTCTTCGCTCCCCGGTTCGGTACCGGCGGGCCACCGCCAGTCCCCGGTCCTATGGTTCCGCGTCAATCGGCCTCTCCTGCAGTCGGCCACCACCGTCTGCCAACCTTGCTCTCGGTGCCCGGGCCACGTACCCGGACACGGTCAGTCTGCTCCTCTACTACCACTTCCCTAACTTCAACTGCTCTCTCTCTGACTTCCTTTCCCGCCTCCAGGGCTGTGAAATCCTCAGTGGGTGGGGCCAACCGCCTGGCTCCACCCCACCTGGTGTGGACATCAGCCCCTGGAGGGAGGCAACAAGGATTTGTGTGACTGGTGTGCCTAGCTGGGGTGTGGGGTGTGTTGTTGCAGTACCTGTGACGACCTGGCTTGTATATATATATACTGTATGTATATATGTATATATATGTATATATCCTAAATAACTTTATTTAGTAAAATAATTGTTTATCAAGGCAAACCCTAGAGAATTACAATGGCTGCTGTTGCTATGCTATGCTGAGAGATATTTGTCATAGAATGTTAATGTGGAAAGTGTACTGAAGGAAGTGCCTTCCCTTCATGTATGGGAAGATTTGCTACCAGTGTACCAGTGGATATTCTGATACTAGGGGTGCTGACGTAAAAAAAGCCGCATACATTTACATACTACATGCTATCTGATCTAATATTGGAGAATGCTGAAGCAAGAAGAGGCTGCTCACACTACTGTCGACACATCTAATTTTGATCATATAAAGGAGATACTAGGAGTTCAGTGGTAAGAAGAGGCTGCTCGCATTGCTGTTGACCCTCTCTTATCTAATAATGGAGATACATGCAATGTTGAGAAGGCTGCTGAAATTGCTATCCACAATGTCAATCTGATCTAACACTAGAGATATTAAGAGTGTGTAGGAAAGAAGATGCCTCTCACACTTCTGTCTACTGTCTCATCTAATACTGAAGATACCAGGGGTGGTAAGAGGAGGCTTTTCAGACTTCTGTCCACCCTGTCTGATCTAATACTGGAGATACCAGGAGTACTGAGGTAAGTGGAAGCTGCTCACACTGATATTTACAATGATTATCTGATCTAATACTGGATATACCAATGGTGCTGAGGTAAGAAGAAGCTTCTCACAGTACTGTCCACCAAATTTGATTTAACATTATAAATACCAAAGATTATGAGAAAAAAGAGCCTGCTAATACTGCTACACATTCTGTATATCTGATCTAATACTGGAGATACCAGGAATGCTGAGGTAGGAAGAGGCTGCCCACACTGCTGTCCATCATGTATGCACAATACTTGGCACAGGTTGTCAACAGGTCACTGCTGTGGTGCTTCCTACGTCACTTGATCACAGGTAACTATCCTAACATTTTAGGAAAGGTTTCTGTCAGTGTAACAGGATGACAGCCATTTTAATTTAGTAGTGACTACCACCCTATAAAAAATTATTGTGATTTACTAATTCAATGTATTTAGGAATTTGTTTATAATGGCATATCCTTAGTTATTTTTTTCTGTTTTAAAAACAGTGGACTAAACAATCTTGTTTTAGTTTAATCCAAAGGACAAGATTTTTCTTTGTGTGCTTTGATGAACATGTATTTTTGCAATATATTTTGTATATTAGTTTTAAGTTGATAGTGAAAAAGGACAAAAATGTAGTAAAAAACAGAGGGCAAATCTTAAAGTTTGAACTATTGTTACTTTGAGTTCTCAAAAGAAGCATTGATGGCTCTTTACTAGGGCATGACATTAATATTTGATCTATTTGAGGATCTTACCACTGTGATCCTTGCAAGTTGCTAGAATGATGGGGGCTAAGAAACTAAGAAAATACCACCGATTCAGGCAATAAAGCAAGGGAAAGAAAATTAGTTTACTAAGTAGCTTTCCTACTGGGTTTTCCTCTTTGTGACCCAGTGGATCTTTCCTTCTGCCCAGTTGCTGATTATCAGCATTCTCTTGGTGCTTAAATATTTCCATCTTCCCTGGACTGGTGCTGGTGATATTATTCTGTTCTTTCAAGCTCTGGTTGCAAGCAGAAGGCTTGTAGCCATCTGTGGTGTGGTATCATTGCTGAAACTTTGCTGAACTTCTACCTGAGTGATCTGCGGATAGGTAGTTCATGCATTTTCCCCTGTGTGTCTTCCTTGTGTCTTCTTTAGTGATTAGTGGGGTTGACGAAGAACTCATCCCACCTGTTCCCTATTTAGAGCCCAGCACTAGGGATACCTAGGGTCAGGTATGCAACTCAGCAAATAAATAAGGAACCTATCTAGGGTGGTGAGGGACCCCAGGGACCAGCAGTAGGTTTGGTCAGGGGTCATCATCTCCCCCTTCCCTAGATGCAGGGTTCCTCTGGTCACTTGATGGACACAGGTGCTCAGCTCTTTAGGAGGCTAAAGATGCAATATACATGCTTAGTTTCATGTATTTTTATACCTACGTGTTCATTGCATGACCAATACAGATTTCTAACCCCTGGAAGCTAGAATTTGATACAAAGAACCTGAAAACAGTGATCAAGTAATACAGAAAATATAGTGGAAAAATGTAAACGTTTCATTATGCAAACAAATAATAATGGTTATTTTATTTTTAGAAAAATAATCATTGTATTCTATTGTGAATTTACAAAGTAAGCACATCCATCTCTTTGGGTCTATAAGGTCTGTTTAATAATATATTTACTGTACCTGTTGACAGATCCACTATAAATATGACTGGAGTATCCCTTTAATTACCATTTTCAAGTCAACAAATTCTGGCTTGTTCATTAGAGAAGGTTAATAGAGCCTTTGAATTTACATTTGGTGTCATTGTCAGAAAATGATTGCTGTAGATGTTAGTTTAGGTTGTCCTAATATTTTACAGCATGTATTTTAAACATCTCCATAACATTCTGGGGTCACCCCCATCCATACTTAACGCTCTGGTGGGAACAATATCTGGGAACAATTATCTGGGACGTTTTGCAGATTTTTTCTGTCCATGACCGGGAGGATGGTCGCGAGGCAACATCAACGCATGAGCCTGATCCCCAGTTGATGAGCTTGAAACGTCTGGCAAAAAAGTTGATGAATATTTAGAATTTTTGTTTAGTTACTCAGTGTGTGGAAGAACAAATAAATACACATAACTACTTAACTTCCAGATTTGTTTCTTCTGAGTCTTCAGATTCACTCGAAATGTTTTGAGGATTGAAATCTTCATCACTGTCTGTATCAATTTGAGTATCCTGACATTCGGATTCCGATTCATCCTCTGGTATGGATAGCAAAATAGCCAGAATATCTTCAGGCTTTACCGCACGTCTTCTAGCCATATTAGTAAATTGGAGAAATTCAACTTGAGAGTAGAGTTGAGCGCGGTTCGTGGTTCGAGGTTCTCCAGTTCTAGGCTCGAGTGATTTTGGGGCCTGTTCTAGATCGAACTAGAACTCGAGCTTTTTGCAAAAGCTCGATAGTTCTAGAAACGTTCGAGAACGGTTCTAGCAGCAAAAAAACAGCTAAATCCTAGCTTGGTTTCTGCTGTAATAGTGTAAGTCACTCTGTGAATCACACTATTATGACATTTCAGTGTATAGTGTGCGTGAACAGCGCCTTCAGATCACTCCTGTTTCTATAATGTATAATATTTTTTTTTTTTCCTTGTCTTCCTTCCCTAAGCGCGCGTGTAGTGGGGCGGGCCAGCATGTCAGCCAATCCCAGACACACACACAGCTAAGTGGACTTTAAGCCAGAGAAGCAACGGCATGTGTGATAGGATGTCCATGTCACATGTCCCTGCATTACAAAACCGGACATTTTCCTCCAGGACGCCATTATCTCTTCTGCGTCTTTGGTGTCAGACATCACTGTCGCAGCTCCGTCCTCCTGAGTCCTATCGCCGATACAGCTGTATGCGCTCCATACACAGCGTTAGACAGCTTAGGGAGAGCACTTTCTAGCAGTCCTTTTAAGGGCTCAAACCGGCAGGGTCAGAGTTAAGGTGACAGGTCCTGAAAACAGCGACAGCGTCTGTGTAGCCAAGGTCAGGGATTTCCTCCCTGCATTTCCCTATTAGGAGGGAATAGAAAGGCAGGCTTCCATTCCTCTACCCAGAGCCCCACAATCCTGGCACTGTACCCTCCTGTCCTCTGCACACTCCAACTCATTATAACTAAGCCATTATGCTAGCAAACACTCAGTGTACCTAGTGGCATCCTATACGTGGCTATTGGACTTTGCTATAGTCCCACTAGTGCAAAGACATTTGCAGAGCGCCTCTGCCTGCATTGCACACTCCAACTCATTATAACTAAGCCATTATACTAGCAAACACTCAGTGTACCTAGTGGCATCCTATACGTGGCTATTGGACTTTGCTATAGTCCCACTAGTGCAAAGACATTTGCAGAGTGCGTCTGCCTGCATTGCACACTCCAACTCATTATAACTAAGCCATTATACTAGCAAACACTCAGTGTACCTAGTGGCATAATATACGTGGCTATTGGACTTTGCTATAGTCCCACTAGTGCAAAGACATTTGCAGAGCGCCTCTGCCTGCATTGCACACTCCAACTCATTATAACTAAGCCATTATACTAGCAAACACTCAGTGTACCTAGTGGCATCCTATACGTGGCTATTGGACTTTGCTATAGTCCCACTAGTGCAAAGACATTTGCAGAGCGCGTCTGCCTGCATTGCACACTCCAACTCATTATAACTAAGCCATTATACTAGCAAACACTCAGTGTACCTAGTGGCATCCTATACGTGGCTATTGGACTTTGCTATAGTCCCACTAGTGCAAAGACATTTGCAGAGCGCGTCTGCCTGCATTGCACACTCCAACTCATTATAACTAAGCCATTATACTAGCAAACACTCAGTGTACCTAGTGGCATCCTATACGTGGCTATTGGACTTTGCTATAGTCCCACTAGTGCAAAGACATTTGCAGAGCGCCTCTGCCTGCATTGCACACTCCAACTCATTATAACTAAGCCATTATACTAGCAAACACTCAGTGTACCTAGTGGCATCCTATACGTGGCTATTGGACTTTGCTATAGTCCCACTAGTGCAAAGACATTTGCAGAGCGCCTCTGCCTGCATTGCACACTCCAACTCATTATAACTAAGCCATTATACTAGCAAACACTCAGTGTACCTAGTGGCATCCTATACGTGGCTATTGGACTTTGCTATAGTCCCACTAGTGCAAAGACATTTGCAGAGCGCGTCTGCCTGCATTGCACACTCCAACTCATTATAACTAAGCCATTATACTAGCAAACACTCAGTGTACCTAGTGGCATCCTATACGTGGCTATTGGACTTTGCTATAGTCCCACTAGTGCAAAAACATTTGCAGAGCGCGTCTGCCTGCATTGCACACTCCAACTCATTATAACTAAGCCATTATACTAGCAAACACTCAGTGTACCTAGTGGCATCCTATACGTGGCTATTGGACTTTGCTATAGTCCCACTAGTGCAAAGACATTTGCAGAGCGCCTCTGTCTGCATTGCACACTCCAACTCATTATAACTAAGCCATTATACTAGCAAACACTCAGTGTACCTAGTAGCATCCTATACGTGGCTATTTGACTTTGCTATAGTCCCACTAGTGCAAAGACATTTGCAGAGCGCGTCTGTCTGCATTTCACACTCCAACTCATTATAACTAAGCCATTATACTAGCAAACACTCAGTGTACCTAGTGGCATCCTATACGTGGCTATTGGACTTTGCCATAGTGCCACTAGTGCAAAGACATTTGCAGAGCGCGTCTGCCTGCATTGCACACTCCAACTCATTATAACTAAGCCATTATACTAGCAAACACTCAGTGTACCTAGTGGCATCCTATACGTGGCTATTGGACTTTGCTATAGTCCCACTAGTGCAAAGACATTTGCAGAGCGCCTCTGCCTGCATTGCACACTCCAACTCATTATAACTAAGCCATTATACTAGCAAACACTCAGTGTACCTAGTGGCATCCTATACGTGGCTATTGGACTTTGCTATAGTCCCACTAGTGCAAAGACATTTGCAGAGCGCGCCTGCCTGCATTGCACACTCCAACTCATTATAACTAAGCCATTATACTAGCAAACACTCAGTGTACCTAGTGGCATCCTACACGTGGCTATTGGACTTTGCTATAGTCCCACTAGTGCAAAGACATTTGCAGAGCGCGTCTGCCTGCATTGCACACTCCAACTCATTATAACTAAGCCATTATACTAGCAAACACTCAGTGTACCTAGTGGCATCCTATACGTGGCTATTGGACTTTGCTATAGTCCCACTAGTGCAAAGACATTTGCAGAGCGCCTCTGCCTGCATTGCACACTCCAACTCATTATAACTAAGCCATTATACTAGCAAACACTCAGTGTACCTAGTGGCATCCTATACGTGGCTATTGGACTTTGCTATAGTCCCACTAGTGCAAAGACATTTGCAGAGCGCGTCTGCCTGCATTGCACACTACAACTCATTATAACTAAGCCATTATACTAGCAAACACTCAGTGTACCTAGTGGCATCCTATACGTGGCTATTGGACTTTGTTATAGTCCCACTAGTGCAAAGACATTTGCAGAGCGCGTCTGCCTGCATTGCACACTCCAACTCATTATAACTAAGCCATTATACTAGCAAACACTCAGTGTACCTAGTGGCATCCTATACGTGGCTATTGGACTTTGCTATAGTCCCACTAGTGCAAAGACATTTGCAGAGCACCTCTGCCTGCATTGCACACTCCAACTCATTATAACTAAGCCATTATACTAGCAAACACTCAGTGTACCCAGGGGCATCCTATACGTGGCTATTTGACTTTGCTATAGTCCCACTAGTGCAAAGACATTTGCAGAGCGCGTCTGCCTGCATTGCACACTCCAACTCATTATAACTAAGCCATTATACTAGCAAACACTCAGTGTACCTAGTGGCATCCTATACGTGGCTATTGGACTTTGCTATAGTCCCACTAGTGCAAAGACATTTGCAGAGCGCGTCTGCCTGCATTGCACACTCCAACTCATTATAACTAAGCCATTATACTAGCAAACACTCAGTGTACCTAGTGGCATCCTATACGTGGCTATTGGACTTTGCTATAGTCCCACTAGTGCAAAGACATTTGCAGAGCGCCTCTGCCTGCATTGCACACTCCAACTCATTATAACTAAGCCATTATACTAGCAAACACTCAGTGTACCTAGTGGCATCCTATACTTGGCTATTGGACTTTGCTATAGTCCCACTAGTGCAAAGACATTTGCAGAGCGCGTCTGCCTGCATTGCACACTCCAACTCATTATAACTAAGCCATTATACTAGCAAACACTCAGTGTACCTAGTGGCATCCTATACGTGGCTATTGGACTTTGCTATAGTCCCACTAGTGCAAAGACATTTGCAGAGCGCCTCTGCCTGCACTGCACACTCCAACTCATTATAACTAAGCCATTATACTAGCAAACACTCAGTGTACCTAGTGGCATCCTATACGTGGCTATTGGACTTTGCTATAGTCCCACTAGTGCAAAGACATTTGCAGAGCGCGTCTGCCTGCATTGCACACTCCAACTCATTATAACTAAGCCATTATACTAGCAAACACTCAGTGTACCTAGTGGCATCCTATACGTGGCTATTGGACTTTGCTATAGTCCCACTAGTGCAAAGACATTTGCAGAGCGCGTCTGCCTGCATTGCACACTCCAGCTCATTATAACTAAGCCATTATACTAGCAAACACTCAGTGTACCTAGTGGCATCCAATGCGTGGCTATTGGACTTTGCTATAGTCCCACTAGTGCAAAGACATTTGCAGAGCGCCTCTGCCTGCATTGCACACTCCAACTCATTATAACTAAGCCATTATACTAGCAAACACTCAGTGTACCTAGTGGCATCCTATACGTGGCTATTTGACTTTGCTATAGTCCCACTAGTGCAAAGACATTTGCAGAACGCGTCTGCCTGCATTGCACACTCCAACTCATTATAACTAAGCCATTATACTAGCAAACACTCAGTGTACCTAGTGGCATCCTATACGTGGCTATTGGACTTTGCTATAGTCCCACTAGTGCAAAGGCATTTGCAGAGCGCGTCTGCCTGCATTGCACACTCCAACTCATTATAACTAAGCCATTATACTAGCAAACACTCAGTGTACCTAGTGGCATCCTATACGTGGCTATTGGACTTTGCTATAGTCCCACTAGTGCAAAGACATTTGCAGAGCGCCTCTGCCTGCATTGCACACTCCAACTCATTATAACTAAGCCATTATACTAGCAAACACTCAGTGTACCTAGTGGCATCCTATACGTGGCTATTGGACTTTGCTATAGTCCCACTAGTGCAAAGACATTTGCAGAGCGCGTCTGCCTGCATTGCACACTCCAACTCATTATAACTAAGCCATTATACTAGCAAAAACTCAGTGTACCTAGTGGCATCCTATACGTGGCTATTGGACTTTGCTATAGTCCCACTAGTGCAAAGACATTTGCAGAGCGCCTCTGCCTGCATTGCACACTCCAACTCATTATAACTAAGCCATTATACTAGCAAACACTCAGTGTACCTAGTGGCATCCTATACGTGGCTATTGGACTTTGCTATAGTCCCACTAGTGCAAAGACATTTGCAGAGCGCGTCTGCCTGCATTGCACACTCCAACTCATTATAACTAAGCCATTATACTAGCAAACACTCAGTGTACCTAGTGGCATCCTATACGTGGCTATTGGACTTTGCTATAGTCCCACTAGTGCAAATACATTTGCAGAGCGCCTCTGCCTGCATTGCACACTCCAACTCATTATAACTAAGCCATTATACTAGCAAACACTCAGTGTACCTAGTGGCATCCTATACGTGGCTATTGGACTTTGCTATAGTCCCACTAGTGCAAAGACATTTGCAGAGCGCGTCTGCCTGCATTGCACACTCCAACTCATTATAACTAAGCCATTATACTAGAAAACACTCAGTGTACCTAGTGGCATCCTATACGTGGCTATTGGACTTTGCTATAGTCCCACTAGTGCAAAGACATTTGCAGAGCGCCTCTGCCTGCATTGCACACTCCAACTCATTATAACTAAGCCATTATACTAGCAAACACTCAGTGTACCTAGTGGCATCCTATACGTGGCTATTGGACTTTGCTATAGTCCCACTAGTACAAAGACATTTGCAGAGCGCGTCTGCCTGCATTGCACACTCCAACTCATTATAACTAAGCCATTATACTAGCAAACACTCAGTGTACCTAGTGGCATCCTATACGTGGCTATTGGACTTTGCTATAGTCCCACTAGTGCAAAGACATTTGCAGAGCGCCTCTGCCTGCATTGCACACTCCAACTCATTATAACTAAGCCATTATACTAGCAAACACTCAGTGTACCTAGTGGCATCCTATACGTGGCTATTTGACTTTGCTATAGTCCCACTAGTGCAAAGACATTTGCAGAGCGCGTCTGCCTGCATTGCACACTCCAACTCATTATAACTAAGCCATTATACTAGCAAACACTCAGTGTACCTAGTGGCATCCTATACGTGGCTATTGGACTTTGCTATAGTCCCACTAGTGCAAAGACATTTGCAGAGCGCGTCTGCCTGCATTGCACACTCCAACTCATTATAACTAAGCCATTATACTAGCAAACACTCAGTGTACCTAGTGGCATCCTATACGTGGCTATTGGACTTTGCTATAGTCCCACTAGTGCAAAGACATTTGCAGAGCGCCTCTGCCTGCATTGCACACTCCAACTCATTATAACTAAGCCATTATACTAGCAAACACTCAGTGTACCTAGTGGCATCCTATACGTGGCTATTGGACTTTGCTATAGTCCCACTAGTGCAAAGACATTTGCAGAGCGCGTCTGCCTGCATTGCACACTCCAACTCATTATAACTAAGCCATTATACTAGCAAAAACTCAGTGTACCTAGTGGCATCCTATACGTGGCTATTGGACTTTGCTATAGTCCCACTAGTGCAAAGACATTTGCAGAGCGCCTCTGCCTGCATTGCACACTCCAACTCATTATAACTAAGCCATTATACTAGCAAACACTCAGTGTACCTAGTGGCATCCTATACGTGGCTATTGGACTTTGCTATAGTCCCACTAGTGCAAAGACATTTGCAGAGCGCGTCTGCCTGCATTGCACACTCCAACTCATTATAACTAAGCCATTATACTAGCAAACACTCAGTGTACCTAGTGGCATCCTATACATGGCTATTGGACTTTGCTATAGTCCCACTAGTGCAAATACATTTGCAGAGCGCCTCTGCCTGCATTGCACACTCCAACTCATTATAACTAAGCCATTATACTAGCAAACACTCAGTGTACCTAGTGGCATCCTATACGTGGCTATTGGACTTTGCTATAGTCCCACTAGTGCAAAGACATTTGCAGAGCGCGTCTGACTGCATTGCACACTCCAACTCATTATAACTAAGCCATTATACTAGAAAACACTCAGTGTACCTAGTGGCATCCTATACGTGGCTATTGGACTTTGCTATAGTCCCACTAGTGCAAAGACATTTGCAGAGCGCCTCTGCCTGCATTGCACACTCCAACTCATTATAACTAAGCCATTATACTAGCAAACACTCAGTGTACCTAATGGCATCCTATACGTGGCTATTGGACTTTGCTATAGTCCCACTAGTGCAAAGACATTTGCAGAGCGCGTCTGCCTGCATTGCACACTCCAACTCATTATAACTAAGCCATTATACTAGCAAACACTCAGTGTACCTAGTGGCATCCTATACGTGGCTATTGGACTTTGCTATAGTCCCACTAGTGCAAAGACATTTGCAGAGCGCCTCTGCCTGCATTGCACACTCCAACTCATTATAACTAAGCCATTATACTAGCAAACACTCAGTGTACTTAGTGGCATCCTATACGTGGCTATTTGACTTTGCTATAGTCCCGCTAGTGCAAAGACATTTGCAGAGCGCGTCTGCCTGCATTGCACACTCCAACTCATTATAACTAAGCCATTATACTAGCAAACACTCAGTGTACCTAGTGGCATCCTATACGTGGCTATTGGACTTTGCTATAGTCCCACTAGTGCAAAGACATTTGCAGAGCGCGTCTGCCTGCATTGCACACTCCAACTCATTATAACTAAGCCATTATACTAGCAAACACTCAGTGTACCTAGTGGCATCCTATACGTGGCTATTGGACTTTGCTATAGTCCCACTAGTGCAAAGACATTTGCAGAGCGCCTCTGCCTGCATTGCACACTCCAACTCATTATAACTAAGCCATTATACTAGCAAACACTCAGTGTACCTAGTGGCATCCTATACGTGGCTATTGGACTTTGCTATAGTCCCACTAGTGCAAAGACATTTGCAGAGCGCGTCTGCCTGCATTGCACACTCCAACTCATTATAACTAAGCCATTATACTAGCAAAAACTCAGTGTACCTAGTGGCATCCTATACGTGGCTATTGGACTTTGCTATAGTCCCACTAGTGCAAAGACATTTGCAGAGCGCCTCTGCCTGCATTGCACACTCCAACTCATTATAACTAAGCCATTATACTAGCAAACACTCAGTGTACCTAGTGGCATCCTATACGTGGCTATTGGACTTTGCTATAGTCCCACTAGTGCAAAGACATTTGCAGAGCGCGTCTGCCTGCATTGCACACTCCAACTCATTATAACTAAGCCATTATACTAGCAAACACTCAGTGTACCTAGTGGCATCCTATACATGGCTATTGGACTTTGCTATAGTCCCACTAGTGCAAATACATTTGCAGAGCGCCTCTGCCTGCATTGCACACTCCAACTCATTATAACTAAGCCATTATACTAGCAAACACTCAGTGTACCTAGTGGCATCCTATACGTGGCTATTGGACTTTGCTATAGTCCCACTAGTGCAAAGACATTTGCAGAGCGCGTCTGCCTGCATTGCACACTCCAACTCATTATAACTAAGCCATTATACTAGAAAACACTCAGTGTACCTAGTGGCATCCTATACGTGGCTATTGGACTTTGCTATAGTCCCACTAGTGCAAAGACATTTGCAGAGCGCCTCTGCCTGCATTGCACACTCCAACTCATTATAACTAAGCCATTATACTAGCAAACACTCAGTGTACCTAATGGCATCCTATACGTGGCTATTGGACTTTGCTATAGTCCCACTAGTGCAAAGACATTTGCAGAGCGCGTCTGCCTGCATTGCACACTCCAACTCATTATAAC